>NC_065922.1:3011592-3074440 GCF_024586455.1 Bactrocera neohumeralis | reverse complement strand
AAAAAAGATTGAAATAAAATATAAAATAAAGGAGACAATAAAGACCCAAATGAGAAAAAAGAGGGGGGGTAACTATTTCCTTCCTGGAAAAACCCTATAATTTTCCCAAATTATTTTAAAATTTTAAAAAAAATTCTCTTTCTTTTGGGTAATCAGGACCATCATATTTAAGAGGAGGAGCACAGCCCCTTAGACATTTCCCCCCCATCGGTCCAACGGGGGCCGAAACTAAAACCCCAAATTTTGGCGTGCACAAAAATTTTCCCTTTGCGCACCCGGGTTTTCTTTTCCTTGGGGAACGCGGGCACCCGTATTTAAATTTAAAATTTAAGGAAAAAAATTGTATTAAATTTAAGACAACATTTTTATAATAAAGACGGGCCCGGATCCCTACCCTTTTTTCAAAATAAAACCCAAAAACCCTAAGGGTTTTAAATTTTACAAACCACAGGCAAAACACCAAAAAAAAAAATTTATAGTGTCAATTACTTTTCCCCGGCTTTTTTGGAACAGTGGGCCCCCCAAAAACCCCCCAAAAAGGGATTTTGAGTAGATCATTTTTGTAGAACAAACTTATGGCCCCAGCACTCAAAAGGAAGTGGGTCGTTTTAAATTTTTGATCAAAGGGGACATTATACTCGACATTTTAAAAAAAATGTTTAAAAGTTAATTCTAAGAAATTTTTTAATTAAAGTTCATTGGGGAAATTTTGGGGCCGGGGTTTAAATTTTTGGGTGGGATTTTCCCTCAATTTGGTTTATTTAATTTTTCCCCTTTTTTCAAAAAACTTCCTTTAAAAAAAGGACTTTTTAAGGTTTAAAAAATGCCTACGAAAATTTTTGGGGAAAAATTTTTTAGGGGGGGACCCCCCAAAAAAGACCTTTTTGTAAATAAAGGTCTTTACGATTGAAAAAAAAATTACATCAGGGAAAAGTAGGGAAAACGTCTCAAGTTCGGCCGGGCCCAAAACCTGGGTTCTCCTCAAGTAAATGTGACTTACAAACGGGGTGGGGAAAAAATTTAAACATAATTTCCCATTTATTTTGAATTTTTAAAAAAATTTTTGGGAAAAATTTATAAAAAATATTCTTTCAATTAAAGGGAACCATTTTTCTTTTTTTTTGGGAATACGATGTTAATGTGAATTTTGGGATACAAAAAAAACCTATGTTCATTTCCAAAGGGGTTTTTTTGGCCCTGGTAAAAAAGGAAATTAAAAAGGCGCTGCCATTTTTCGCCTATTGTTATGGTTTAAACCCGAAAATCAAAATCAAAACCATGCTATTTTTTCCCAAATTACAAATTTGGTAGAAGCCAAAGGCACTAGGGATAATGACATAGAAGCAAAAATGTCTTTTCCAAGGGTTGTGAAGGTTTTCCCGGTTGCCTAAAACCCCCCTTACACATCATTTTTGGGGCCAAATTGCCCATACGCCAATACAAAAATTAAAGGGCTTGGCATATCAGTTTGTATAATTTTGCCTCCTTTTGGTTTTAAAAAACATATGCCCTAATTTGATGAAAAACTTATTTTAAAGATCTTGTAAGAGATTTAGGACTAACAAAGAGAAAGTTTAAATATTGTGGCAGCAATTTTTAAAAAAAATTATATAAATTGGGAAAAATCTAAATCTGTAAATTATGTATCTTTTATAAATAAAAGGGGGGCACGATCTGCGGCCGTTGAAGAAAAGAAGAACGAATTTCCCGATCATTTAAAATTTTCCCAAAATTTAAAAAAATTGTTTAAAAAATTATTTCCAGATTTGAAAAAAATTTGATAAAAGGGTGTAAAAGTTACATCGCCGAAAAAGAAACCCCTTTGGAAATTATTTTAAAAAATCAGAAAAACTTGTAACTGTTGGAATTTAAGAAAGGATAAAAAATTTTAAAGCCCCTGGATATTCCCCGGGGAAAATATTTATAATAAATTCAAAAAAAGCAAAAGGGGGTTTTTCCGCACTGGAAATCAAAAATCCATCAATTTCCGGGTTTCGTATTCCACAAAAAAGGGGGAAACAATTGGGTTTTAAATCTTTTAAAAAAAAAATTTAATCCATAAATATAAAAAAGGGAAGGTTGCAAACTTAAAAAAGAAAATTTCAATTTTTTGGTTTTAAAATTTAAAACCCCGGATAACAAAAAAGGGGTTTTTTAAAAAATAATTTCCCGCAAAATTTTTATTAAATATTTCAAAAAGAAGGGAAAAAATTATTGGTGACTTTAAATAATCCCATGAATCTCTTTTTAAAAAATGGGTTTTTACTTCCCTGCCGCATATTAAGTTGGGCGTGGTGAAAAATTTTATTTTTAAAAACTTAAATACACCCAAGGGTATGTTTTAAACGATTCAAACAATCTGCAATCTTAAAAAAAAAATTAAAAAAAAAGGTAAAAAACGGGTTTTTAAAAATAATTTTTTTTTCATTTAATGTAAACTACCCCTAAAAAATCTCGTTGGACCCCATAAAGAAAGTTTTAACGGGTGAAAAATTTTTATGGTCATTGTCAAAGAAAAAAACAGCATTTGACTTTTATGGTTTTGGGTTTTAAGAATTCCTTGGAAACCAAAAAACACAAACTAATGGGGAAAAAATTGAAAAACATCCCAATCGGTTTTAAAAAATATTGGGTTTAAAATGTCACTAAAGCTCCCTTTTTCATTCTCTCTAATTTCTTTTTAAAAAAAACCTTGGGGCCCGGGTTTTAGATGAACAAAAATTTTTAAAAGGGTATAAAGGTGTGGGGAAAAAAAAAGTTTAAAATCCCCAAAGGAAAGGGAAAAAGTATTTTTTTTTGAAACCTTAACACCGAAACATTCAATGCTTCCTTGGGTTAAAAAAAAAGCATTTTTGTTTTAAACTTTAACCATTTTCCTTTTTTTGAAGCAAAAAAACAAAATGAAAAATATAATAAACCACCATTAAAAAAAAAAATTTTAATTTTTTAAAAAAATCGTAAAGAGCTTTTTTTGGTAAAATTATTCTTTTGGGGAGTCCACTGAAAAATTTTTACAAAATTTTTTAAAAATAATTTTTAAACCTTTTTTAAAAGTCCCTTTTTTTAAAAGGGTATTTTTTTTATTTTTCTCAAAAGGATCAAATTTACCCATAAAAAAAACCATTAGAGGGGTTTAAAATCTTTGCAAAAATTAATCACTCATTCAATTACAATACAACTCTGACCACTGCAAGAATTCTCTCAGACATTAACTTTAGCATTTTTTCATATAGTAATAAGTATACGCTGACAAAAAACAAAAACTTTGATATTCACTGTAAAAAACTCAATGGACATTAGCTGGATATAAGTTTGTTCTACAAAAAACTGATCTCTACTCGCCACTTTATTTTTCAAATTAAAGGATCGCTATTCTGTTCATTCAAAGTCTTCATTTGTTGGACAGTGTTATTTGAAGTATTTGTATAAGACCAAAGATCTAAAGTTAACATACTATGATAATGCGGATACTGAAATATTGGATTGTATGGTAGATTCTGACTATACAACTGGTTTTATTATAAGATTGTTTGGAAATTTAATTGGACAAACAAACAAAAAAAGAATTCATTATGTTAGATAATCGCTGATGGTGACTGACGATCTACAACTGGTTTTATTATAAGATTGTTTGGAAACGCGCCACCGTTTAATTAATGTTAAAACAAAAGACAGGTGAAAGTTAAAGAATTCATTAGTAATTATTTCAGTCCGTTTTTTATAAAAGGTGAGCCAGGTACATTTAAGTTTATATAACAAATTATACGCACAATAACTTGAAAAAAGATCCTAGGTGAAGCAATAAGAAGAACGCGTGTGCTCTAATAAAAAAAAAAAAGAAGAAATTAAATTGTATTTTATTATATAAAAATCACCATTTCAACACATACAATTAGTTGTAGGTGTCCGTATTACAAGAGTGCTGCCGATTAATTACTCAAAAACTCACGAGATGGCTGTGTGTTTAGTTTCCTTCGCCTCACTTCTCTTCAATAGAAAAAAATTACGTTTATAATCTATGACTTTTTTATCTGTTCAGTGAATGCGTCATCACAGCATTCGATTAATTTGTTTGTTGTTCGTTCGTTTTTTGACTAAGTGACTGTTTATTAAACATACTGTGAACAACGAAATAAATACAGATTTTTATGTAGTGTTTGTTGCGGAATAATAACTAATTGAAGTACGTAAGTAAAGCGTTCCTTATTTTTATTTTTCAGTTTGTTCTGTTATTTGTGATTATTAAATCTAACCATGTATGTAAGTCATTTAAATTTACTTCTGCATATGAATAATTACTAATGAGCGTTAAATAACTAATAAGTAATATGTGGAATTTCCAATTGTTGGAAATGTTCATACTTTACTATTACTTCATATCCGTTCATCTATATAACCTAAAAATTGTTTGTTTTGTATACATAAAAAATAATAAAGCTCCCATCATTTTTTATTTACATAAACTACCGATTTTACTCGAATTTTATTTTAATCAACTTACGTATTCATAATATAGTTTTTTCTCGTAAGTAAAAGTGCTGCTAGGTAAGACCGCCGGGCGAGGGATGGGATAATATTTGATGTTAATGGGTGTTCATAAAGATATGAACATGAAAGTTTTGTAACCTTAAGATAGAATTATATATACAAAATTATATTTTTGACACAACTACATTAATACATAAAAATATACATGTAAACAATTTAAATAAAAAGTATATACAGTCCACTAAATGTCAAGTGCAATAGTAAGCAACAAAATTGTAATATGAGACTTGCTCATAAAAATGTGAAAATCATTGCACATAAAAGAAAACTCATAAATTAGAGTATACATAATACTAATATTAAAATGCAAAATATACATACTCGAAATACTAATGCACACAAGCAACAGATAAGAAAGTATCAAGCGTGTGTACGTATGTGTATAAGTGCGTTAGATGCACTAATCTAAAAAGCAATAAAGATATAATACATATTTACACATGTGTATGCACACTAAGCATACACACATATACATATATACATAGTTAAGAAATTAGAATTAAGAAATGTATTGAGGGAAGAAATTTTAATAAAGAAAACGAGAGTCAAAAGTGAACTCTCACAGTACAGACTTAAGCAAAGACTGTCTTAATCTGTACATTTGGTCCTTCGATCCTCTTTTTGAAAAAGAATCGAGCAAGTGCAAGTACTAGAAGCCTCTTAAAAGAAAAAGAGCATTACTTAGCCAAGTAAAAATAAATGTAAGCCGGAATAGCAAAGACTACCCGCATTTATAAAAATTACTTTTAGTAAAAGTTAAAAAAAAAAATTTTAAAAGCGTCCTTGTGGCTATAACAACAAGAACAGTGCAAAAAAAATATATATATATATATACAAAACCATCTATAAAGAAGCAAATATGAAGAATTTGCTAACACGACAGAAGGAGTTGGGAGATCTAGCTGTGTTGGAGGAGCAGAAAATCCTGAGCGGAAAAATAAGAAAGGCTTCATGTCTGGAATATATGGATCATATTCAGACTGTTATGAAAGAGTTTACTGCAAATCATAATAAAATAATGGCTAAGAAGAGTCAAGAAGCTGAGGAATACATTGCGAAGAACTACTTCGAGCATGTAATGCAAACAATGGAGAATTCTATTCAGAATTTAAGAATTCAAAGTACTGCCGAAGGTGTTTCAGCAGTGAGCAGCATGTGGCAAATAGAATCTACGCCACAAACTATTCAGGTCGCACCACCTGAAGCCGCGTCTGGCGTTGAAAGAAAATATCTACGTCGAGCAAAAATGCTCAAAAGCACGATGGATGAAATACGAAGAAATGCATTGGATTCTCTCGAGCAAATGAGAGAATTCAAAACCAAGCTTCAAATACAATTGGAAAATGTTGAAGAATCATATTTTGAAACTCAAAATATCAAATTAGTTGAAACAACTAAAGAATATATTGAGGAACAAATAGATGTATTTCGTCAAGAATACAAAATCATCATCGAAAGGATAACGGAGAAATTAAATAATTATAATTCACCACAAACAATGTATTCCAATATAAAACTGCAGGAAATTAAAATTCCGATGTTTTACGGTGAAATGAAACAATGGTCGTCATTCCACGATCTTTTTAAAAGTTTGGTGCATGATTCGAAGCACTTTACAGAAGTGGAAAAGATGTTCCGATTGAAGACATCATTAGGTGGAGAAGCTGGTAGATTAATTCAACATGATGAAACTCAACTGGGACGAGTTACTTGACGAGAATTTAACAAAAGAATGGCAAGAGTTTATGCAGCATATACCAGAGATAAAACGAATAAAAATTCCTAGATGGTTTGAAACTAAAAACAACTTTAAATTTGAACTACATGGATTCGCAGATGCTTCAGAGAAAGCGTATGCAGCAGTTGTATATACTAAAGTTGGATCAGTTATAACAATTGTTGCTGGTAAAACTAAAGTGAATCCAATTAAAAATAAGAAAACGTTACCAAAACTGGAACTATGCGCGGCCCACCTACTTGCTAAATTGCTGCAAAGGATAAAAACAGTCATCAACAGAGAAATGAAAATATTTGCTTGGAGCGATTCAACTATAACGTTAGCATGGATAAATAATTGCCAAAGTAAAGACAGATTTATTAGAACACGAATAGAAGAAATCAAATTACTTGTTTCCAAAGCGAAATGGCAACACGTTGGAACAAAGGACAATCCAGCTGATGTAGCAACCAGAGGGGTACTGGCGAACAAACTAATAGAACACGATCTATGGTGGAAGGGACCAAAATGGTTGCGAGAAGAGGAACATCATTGGCCAATAAGGAAGATTATTCAAATCGATGCAACGTATGTGACAACCTCAGAGGAATTACATTTCTTGGATAAGGTAATACTTAAATATTCTAGTTTAAGCAAATTAATAAGGGTAGTAGTTTATTTTTGCGATTTGTAAAAAGAATAAGAGGGAAAAAATGCCCTAAATACTTAGTTAAATCTGAAATGAAGGAAACTGAAGAAATGTTAATAAGATATCAGCAAAAATTACAATTTAGAGAGGAAATTCAGAGTTTAGAAATAAAAAAAGAAATTAATCATAAAAGTAGCATTGCAAGCTTAAATCCAATTTTGGATAATAAGGGAATCCTTCATGTAGGAGGTAGATTGGGTAATTCAAATCTTCAATTTAATCAAAAGCACCCAATAATATTAAATAAGTCACATTTGTCATCATTGATAATTGAAAATATTCATAAAATAACTTTACATGGAGGAAACAAGTTAATGGAATCAATGATTAGAAGGAATTACTGGATTGTTGGATTGAAGAATTCTATAAAAAAGACAATTCGAACTTGTAGTAGATGCGTACGTTACCGCAAAGAAGTAGCAAAACAATTAATGGGAAATCTTCCAGAATTCCGAGTATCTATGTCAATTCCATTTACACACGTTGGTATAGACTATGCAGGACCGATTCATATGAAATGTTCAAAAGGACGAGGACAAAAAACATTTAAAGGATATATAGCTGTATTTGTTTGTATGGCAACAAAAGCTATTCATTTAGAAGCAGTAAGTGATTTAACAACCGAAGCGCTCCTAGCTGCTTTGAAAAGATTTTTTGCTAGAAGAGGTAAAAGTCAACATATATATTCGGACAATGGAACAAATTTTGTCGGAGCTTGTAGAAGATTAGACCGAGATTTTAAAATGGCAATCAAAAATAATTCAGCCGTAGCTCCCATATTAGAAGCAGATAAAATTCAATGGCATTTCGGGCTCCCGGCAGCTCCTCACTTCGGAGGAATTTGGGAGGCAGGAGTGAAGTCGGTGAAATATCATTTAAAAAGAGTGACATTTGAACAAATGATTACTTTGCTATCACAGATTGAAGCAATACTGAATTCACGACCTTTATGTGCGATAGATAGTGAAAGCGACATAGACGTTTTAACGCCTGGCCATTTTTTAATAGGATGCCCAATAATAGATTGTCCTGAAGCAATTAATGATAACCAAATAGGTTCATTAGATAGATGAAAATTAATACAAAAACTTAAAAAAGACTTTTGGAAACGATGGGAAAGCGAATATGTTGTAATGTTGCAACAACGCATGAAATGGAAAACCAAACAAGCTAATCTCGTACAAGGACAAATAGTTATTATTAAAGATGAAGAAACTCATCCAGCCAAATGGCCATTAGGAAAAATTATTGAAACTCATCCGGGAAAGGATGGAAATATAAGAGTTGTAACTCTAAAATTACAAAATGGCATACTTAAACGGCCCGTTCACAAATGATGCCCACTGGAGGTAACAAACAGCAGTAGAGCAGAGGAAGCAAATCATGTGACAAGTTTGCTGACTTCGAGAATAACAAAAAATACTGCAACCTCAGAACGACCGAGTAAGTCAAGCAAATTGATAATGTGGTTCTTAACGATACTCATGCTAGCAACACAAACTAAGTCATTATACATTAATGATACATCTAAATCAGGAGCTTCAGTGACTAAACTAAAAAATAATACAGCAATATATTTGGAACCGATTAGTAAAATGGACATAATAAATTCAAAATGGAATTTAATAGTCTATTACGAATTAGGTACTTATTATGATCGGAAACATAATATACAAGTACAGTTAAGATACAACTTTGGCCCCTGGCAGAATGTTCATAAAGATATGAACATGAAAGTTTTGTAACCTTAAGATAGAATTATATATATAAAATTATATTTTTGACACAACTACATTAATACATAAAAATATACATGTAAACAATTTAAATAAAAAGTATATACAGTCCACTAAATGTCAAGTGCAATAGTAAGCAACAAAATTGTAATATGAGACTTGCTCATAAAAATGTGAAAATCATTGCACATAAAAGAAAACTCATAAATTAGAGTATACATAATACTAATATTAAAATTCAAAATATACATACTCGAAATACTAATGCACACAAGCAACAGATAAGAAAGTATCAAGCGTGTGTACGTATGTGTATAAGTGCGTTAGATGCACTAATCTAAAAAGCAATAAAAATATAATACATATTTACACATGTGTATGCACACTAAGCATACACACATATACATATATACATAGTTATGAAATTAGAATTAAGAAATGTATTGAGGGAAGAAATTTTAATAAAGAAAACGAGAGTCAAAAGTGAACTCTCACAGTACAGACTTAAGCAAAGACTGTCTTAATCTGTACAATGGGAATAAGAATTGATGCTAATTATTGCTAATAGGATTTTGAATATCACTCAAAGCTAGTATATAACTAGTTACTAAGTTTCGTTGTTTATAAAGTTTAATGAGAAACTAATGTGTTTTTCAGCATGTCGGGTAGAAGTGATCTATGGAATCATTTCATAAAAAAGGACTTAGGAGGCACATGCAAATATTGTCACCAGGAAGTAAAAACTAAGGGAAACACAACAAACTTGCGTAATCATTTACTAAGACGACATCCAACAATTAACACTGTAAGTCTCAAAAAGAAGAGTGAGAGTGAAAGTGGTGGTGGTAGTAAATGTGATAATGCACGAAATGGTGAAGGAAATGAACAAGTTAGTGCTGCATTTCTTATACCAGATTCAAAATAACTATGGTTTTTTATTTTAGGTTGTTGATAACATGATTTTAGACATCGTGCCAGTTCCAGATTTGCAAAATGCTGATAATACGGATACTGAAAGCGTGGCTTCTTCTGCTGCCTCTATCAGTCTTAAAACAGCAAACATTGACATCTTGCTTAACAAATATAAAATCATTTGGAGGTAGGACATGATACAAATCTTTTTTCAATAAATTTTCATGAAAATCAGATGCATACAGAATTGAAAATTGTAGCTTTTATTAATTTTCAGATAATGTTGTTAAGCGTGGTCAAATAACAAATGCAATAGTCTTCATGATAGCAAAGGATGGTTTACCTCTCAATACTGTGGAAAAAACAGGATTTCAATATTTAATGAGTGTAGAAGCACCGCTTTATAAAGTTCCAGCCAGAAAAACAATTACTCATATGATTGACGATAAATATGACATTCTTTCGACACAACTGAAATTAAAAATACAAGAAGTAGAAAAATTATCTTTAACTGCAGATGTTTGGACTGTCTCGTATAATAGTCAAAGCTACTTAGGCTTAACTGGTCATTGTAACTGTCATTGGACAATGGCGCAAATATCGTTAAAGCTGTCACAAATGTTTATGGCAAAAATAAACACATGCCATGCTTTGCCCACACATTAAACCTAGTAGCATCAAAACCATTTGATACTAAAGATGGACTGGAAGAAGCTAAGAATTTACTAACAGCTGTTAAAGATATAACAACATATTTTAAGCATAATACAAATGCTGCTGACTCTTTAAGGAAAGCTCAGGATCACCGAACAAAGCCTTTGGGGCTTATTCAGTCTGTGTGTACGAGATGGAATTCTGTTTTTTATCAATTCGAACGATTTGTTGAATTATCCGAAATAATTGCGCCTATATTATTTAAGTATCCTAAAGCGCCAGCAATGCTAACTGCACAGCAGTTAGAATTCATAAAAGATCTTATAAATATATTAAGACCATTAGAAGTAATAACAAAAGAAATTTCGGGAGAAGATTATGTTACAGCCAGTAAAATCTTACCAATAGTATCTTGCTTGACTTAAACATATAATAAAATGAAAACTTCAACTGATATTGGTGCTAAAACTAGAATTTTAATTGTGGACGGCTTAAAGAAAAGATTTGGGAGTGTCGAACAAGTTCATTTGTTGGCTGATGCGACCATTTTAGATCCAAGATTAAAAAAAAAAATCATTTTGCTGACCAAGTAGCTTGTTCACGAGCAATAAATAGAATCAACACTTCAATTTTCGATAATACTCGGCAACAACTTCCACAAAATAATATTGAGGAAGTCGACGCAATACAAGGGACAGATAATGATCTTGTAAAAAAGCAACTTTCTATGTAAGTTAACGCAACATACGCCGAAATTGGCTTACATAGCTTTTACAAATAACCAACCACTAAAAGCTTACGTAAGCATGCGACTTGGACAGCGGTCGCCATCCCACGGTTAAACGACACCACACGCGCATCCAGAGTAAATGACGATACAGCGCCGCCGCTACTTGAGAACGTCAGTGCTGCTTTTCAACAACAACAACGACTTCAATGCACCTGTACGTGCAACGTGACTTGCTAGCATAAATTAGGCGTAAGAAGATTTTTGTAATTAATTCTAAGTTTGGTTTTCAACAATAAACACACGGCTCGCTGCCAAATAATAATTGTGTTTTAAATGTGAACAAATAAATAAATAACTGGCGCCCAACGTGCTAGTCGCGACTGAATAAGTTAATCGAGTAAAGGCCCTTAAGAAGTGCCTCGCGCTGCGGCTCAAACTACTAAACAGGACGTGACAGCAGAATCAAAAAGGGATAACTTCGGTGGAAGAAAGCCCGCACCCAACGAAGAGTGCGCAACGTTGGACCCCAACTAGCCCCGGCAAAAAGGAAAAATCCAATGCGCCGTTGGACTTTAATGTAAGAACGTAAATTAAGAATTTAAGTGAATAGAAATGAGAGTTTAATTCAATAAAAATAAGTGAAACAGTAAATTTTTTAGTGAAATTTAGTTGAGAGAAACTTATAATAAATTAAGCAACTTATTACACAGAAGTGCATTGTTAGCGTAGATCTAGGAAAAAAATACAAAAGAGAATTTTTTCAATTTAAACTATAACAAAAAGCTTGTTTGTACAGCTTATAATAAAATAAAATAAAGAACCTGGATCAGTTCCAGTTCTTATAACACTAAAAACAACTCTGCGATTCACCACCAAAGGGACCCTCCAGAGATTGATAAATCCAATAAAAACAAAACGTAGTTACAAATTGGTAACATAAGAATAAAACATAATTTCAATTTTAATTTTTATGTACATTTTTTGATCATTCTCAAATTTTTCGAGTTAAAAAACTTCAAAATGAGCAATCCCGAATCCATTATCAGACCCCTCATTCTTAATACCAATGTACCACCACCATCCACTAACCCCCAGGCAACCCCAGAATTAGCCAATATAATTCGCAATATAGTATACCAGGTGATTTCGGCAGAAGCACCATCATTGATTCAGAATATTATCCACCCAACAAGCACAATAGTAACGGATCAAACAATAGACCCCAGACACGCAGGAAACTTGACAGGACTCGATAGGACACCAGACGTTGTAAGGTGCTTAAGAGACTTTTCTGGTGATCCAAGAGAGTTCGCTTCTTGGAAAAAAAGTGTTGAGAGAATCCTGAAAATATACAATAGCGAAAAAGGTACTCCACGTTATTTCGGCATTTTAAATGTCATACGAAATAAAATCACGGGGAATGCCGACGTCGCTTTGGAATCCTACAACACTCCTCTAGACTGGGAGGCCATTTCGAAATGCCTCAACACACACTACGCCGACAAACGCGATATCAGCTCTTTAGAATACCAAATGTCATCTTTATATCAGGGCAATAAAACAATAAACGAATTTTACCAAGATGTGTTCTCACATCTTTCCTTAATTTTAAGTAAAATTACTTGCCTCGAAATAGGACCAGAGTCCATAAACATACTGACGAAAACCTACCGCGATAAAGCATTGGATACATTTGTTAGGGGATTAAACGGCGAACTTCCAAAATTACTTGGAATTAAAGAGCCGACCAATCTACCCCAAGCACTCCAGTTGTGTATGAGATTGGAGAACCAAAACTTCAGAACTCAGCACGCCTTCGGGAACCAACCCACATTCCTGTAATCACACCCACCACCACTTCCACCAAGGAAGCAACAGCACTTAACACAAGCCTTTTACCCAAGCCTTGCCCACATACCACATCCAATTCCTCTCATGCAACAAACAGCATATAAAACTTTACAGCTCCAATATCAACAGTATCCTCAATACCAACGATACCTAACCTACCCGCAAAATCAACCACCAAGACCCAATCAATACCAAAATCCGCCACCTAGACCCAATTACCAACAGAACCTACCACCAAGACCAATTCAACCCAAACCCCCAATTCCAATGGAAATAGATGATTCGCAAAGGACAAAACAAGTAAATTACATGAACAGACCGAACAATAACGGCTTCGCCGGAAAGCGACCGAACACGATTTCAAACCAAGTACACCAACCATACAAACAGCACAGAATTAACCATATTGAACCCGTTGACAATACTATTAATGATCCAGAACAGCAGAACGAAGAGCAAGACGGACAACCATGGGAAGATTACTATAATCAGTACACTTCACACTACAATACCCCGGCAGAAGATTCTAGCGAATTCTCCGACATTCATTTTTTAGGTTAACAAATTCAACGTTACCCTACTTTCAATGTAAAGATGGTAACGGAGAAATCCTGAAATTCTTAATAGACACAGGTTCTAACAAGAACTATATTCAACCCCAACTTGCCAAAATCCCCATTTCAAACAACGAAAATTTCTATGCCAGCTCAGTAGGAGGGAACATCGAAATCACGCATCACACTTTTCTTAACCTTTTTGGACTTAACGACGAAAATCTAAAATTTTTCATTCTACCTACTCTTAAATCCTTTCATGGAATTCTAGGTAATGACAGCCTTAAGCAGTTAGAAGCAATAATTTTCACTTCAAAAAATTATATGCTATTAAAAAATAACATAAAAGTCGTCATCAAACAGCAAAATTAATAAATAATACCGAAATTAAGACGACCACTCAAGATCCAGTATATTCCAGATATTACCTTTATCCCATGTCCCTTAAGGATGAAGTCGAAAAACAATTGACAAAATTACTCGAGGATGGTATAATAAGGCCTTCTCGATCCCCCTATAACTCCCCAATCTGGATAGTACCGTAAAAAGTTGATGCATCTGGCACAAAGAAATACAGAATGGTAATTGACTACCGCAAACTTAATACAGTTACGATAGCCGATCGCTATCCTATCCCAGACACAAATGAGGTACTCTCTCAACTCGGACAAAACAAATTCTTTAGAAGTGGCTTCCATCAGATTCCATTAGTTGAATCGGATATTGCGAAGACAGCTTTCTCAGTCAACAATGGTAAATATGAATTTACCAGACTTCCCTTCGGCTTAAAAACGCGCCCTCAATTTTTCAAAGAGCATTAGACGATATACTCAGAGAATATATCGGCAAAATATGCTTCGTTTACATAGACGACATAATCATTTTTGGCAAAGACGAAGACTCCCATCTAAAAAATGTTGAAACAATTTTTCGACGGAAGACGGAAGTTGAGTTTTTAGGATTTGTCATTTCTCAAAACGGAATAAAAACAAATCCAACAAAAGTAAAAGCAATTTTAGACTTCCCACCCCCACAAACTTTAAAAGAATATTAGAAGGTTATTAGTTTTATAAAGATTATGAGAATAAATAACAACTTTTGAGAGGATAAGAGGGACGTATGTCCAAAAATCAATATTGTCTCGGCAATAGAAGCATTTAATAAATTAAAAAAATCACTAGTATCTTCACGTCATGTTACAATACAAATAAAAAGAATTCCATGTCAGCAACACAACACAGTGAGCGAAAACCCATAACGTTCATCTCCAGAACTCAAACTGAAGAAAACTACGCGACTAACGAAAAAGAACTTAATTCCATACCTTTATGGATCAACCACAGTAAAAATGTTCACGCATCAACCGTTAACAATCAATGCCTTTAAAAATCAAATCTTTATTTCAACAAATAAAACTGAACCATCTGGCATACCAATTTAAAATACACTTTGAGAATACCTATCACAGGCATATCAAATAATTGAAAGAGATTTTACGGAAGAAAGTCTTGCTACCATATTAAAAAGATATCTCAATCCTTCAGTAACAAATTGCATAAAAACTGAAGACAGCATCTTAGGCAAAATTCAACCAATTTATCAAATTCATTTTAATATGTAGATACAGGGTACGTTACACTCGAAAATTTACAAAAGACATTATAGATGAATCCGCACAAGAAACGGAAATAATCAACGAACACAATAGAGCTCATCGCAACCCCACAGAAAATAAAGCACAACTTTTAGGAAGATGCTATTTCCCACAAATAAATGCCAAAATAAAACGAATTACAACAGTGTAAAATCTGCTTAGAAAATAAATACGAAAGACACCCCGTAAAACCCATCCTGAAAGCTACTCCGATTCCCAATTACCCAGGCCAACTTGTCCACATAGACCTTTACTACACTAATAGTAAGATAGTGCTCACAGCAATAGATAAGTTCTCAAAATATGCTCAAGCAAAAGTCGTACCTTCTAGAGCATCCGAAGATATAAAAACACCCTTAAGAGAAATCTTGACATCATTTGGAATTCCTGACAAAATCGTGATTGACAACGAAAAATCTTTAAGCTCAGCTTCTATAACCTTCATGTTGGAAAACCAATATGGAATAGAAACGGACAGATAGAGCGATTCCATTCAACTCTCTCCGAAGTACTGAGATGTACTAAGGCAGAGAAAACCCATACCGACTTTGAAGATCTTCTTAATAGGTCTTTGTATAAATATAATTATTCCATTCATTCCACCACAAAAAGAAAGCCTGTAGAAGTATTTTTTGGAAGAACAGTCGGACCTAATCCTTTCGAATTAGACAGACAAGAAAATATTAAAAATCTCAAAAACAAACAAGAAAAAGACCTAGAACTTCATAATAAGAATAGAACTGATTTTAAGACATACAATAACGAAGACGCTATTTACGTTCAAATAAATAAAAGACTAGGCAATAAATTAACGCCCCGTTATAAAAAAGAAATAGTTCAAGAAGACAAAGGCAACACGATTGTAACAAAATCAGGTCGCACCGTTCACAAAAGTTTCATAAAAAAATAATAATAATACACTCAATTTTTCAGGATCTTGCTTGCTTTGTGCAATGCAGAAGTTAAAATTTTGGACTATACGAACAGCCACTTAGTAACGATAGAAATAGGAACCGCAAAGGTCCAGACCGGAACATTCAGATTGATACACACCATTAACCTCGACCTATATGACTCCGTGCTCAACGAAATACATTCCTCAATAGAACATTACGTAACAAGGAAAGGCCGTAGCTATTCATTCTTATCCCAAGAAGAAAAATCCATCCGATCCCTATTATCCCAGCTCAAACCCAAAAGAACCAAGCGAGCAATATATTCTCTTGGCACAGCCTGGAAATGGTTGGCCGGATCCCCAGACCATGAAGATTTGAGAATATTAAACAATAAAATAAATAACCTGTTAGTTAATAATAACCAATAAGTAATAATTAATAAGTCTATTCTAGAAAGAATAAACAATCTGACGTATATTTCTAATGTAATATTAAATGAAATTAAGTCAAATGACATTGTCAAATTAGAAGTAGAAAAAGGTATTGAGAGAAAATTAAATTTAATTAAAGAAGAGCTAACAAATATAGATTATTATATCCAGTGGGCGAAAGCTGGAATTGTAAACTCGTTTATGTTATCAAATGAAGAATTAGTTGTAATCAAGGAAACATTAGAAAAACAAAATACGCCTTACAAAAATGTAATCGAAGCTATTGAATTTAGCGATGTCAAAATTGCATCAAATTTATCATCTATCATTTATATTATAAAATTTCCCTTGACAAGTCTAGAGCTTTGTAAATCAATAATAACAAAACCTGTAAATCTAGGAAATAAGGCTATTAAACTTGAATACGAAAATTTAATTGTTTGTAATAAAGACTTATTTGGTGTCGAAAATAGCTGTAATAATGTTAACGATTTAATAATTTGTTAGCAAGATAATTTAGAAAAAGTCACGAAAAGTAGCTGCTACGTACCAAATCTGCTAAACGAAAGCTAACGTATTCGAGGTCCAACGGTCGACGCTGCATGTTCTAAAGGGGGAGGAGTTAACGCAACATACGCCGAAATTGGCTTACATAGCTTTTACAAATAACCAACCACTAAAAGCTTACGTAAGCATGCGACTTGGACAGCGGTCGCTATCCCACGGTTAAACGACACCACACGCGTATCCAGAGTAAATGACGATACAGCGCCGCCGCTACTTGAGAACGTCAGTGCTGCTTTTCAACAACAACAACGACTTCAATGCACCTGTACGTGCAACGTGACTTGCTAGCATAAATTAGGCGTAAGAAGATTTTTGTAATTAATTCCAAGTTTGGTTTTCAACAATAAGCACATGGCTTGCTGCCAAATAATAATTGTGTTTTAAATGTGAACAAATAAATAAATAACTTGTACAATGTACTTGCACAGGAAAGTCAAGGCTTAAAGGAAGAATTCAAACATTATTTATCGCAAGCAGTTGTGCACTTGAAGTATGACCCTATACTTTACTGGCAAGAACAAAAAAACTCTATTTATCACCACGTTCACTCAATAGCCACGATGTATATGAGTATTGTGGGATCATCTGTTCCTTGTGAGCGCTTTTTTTTAATTGCCGGAAACATCGCAAGTGATGAGCGAAATTGCTTGGATCCCAGTAGACTTGATAGACTGTTGTTTTTGAAATTTTTAAATATTAAGCATTGGGAACTATAAGCTAAATTATCTATTTGCTTTGTAACCTAAATCTTGTCAATTTTGAAAATAAATGTCTCGTTCTATCGAATCTGATACTTTGATATGGTAATAAAAATAATTGTTATTATCGAAGTCCCTGACTTTACTAATTAAAGATCGTTAATTATAACATTCGTCTTATTTTTAATCAAATTGATTAATACTTATATTGTAATAGAAAATTGGAACAAAGATCGGTTTTTTGTAAATCGATATTTTAGATCTCGATTTTCTTGTGGATCGATTCATCAGGTCACGATTCGAATCGATTTAAAAATCGATCTTTTTCGGAATGCATCGCCATCCCTAATGTAAACGCTATTTTCATTGCCTTTGCTTTGCCTTACGTAGACGACGTTATTATACCTTCTAAGGACGAAAACGAAGCTGTACAAAATCTTAAAGAAGTCACCAACGTATGTCAGGACTATGGCTTAGAATTAAATTTGAAAAAAAATGTAGTTTTTTAAAGACGCGACTACAGTTTCTTGGTCATATCATAGAGAATCAAAAACAGTACCCATCTACAGAGAAAATTGATGCAGTAAGTAGGTTTAAAATTCCACAGACGTTGAAGCATTTAGAAATTTTTTTGGGCTTTATCGGATACTTCAGAAAGTTTATCCCAAACTACGCAGTAATTTCAAATTGTTGTACAAGAAGAAGCCGCAATCAATCTTCTGAAGAAACTTTTAACTGAGAATCCAGTACTAAACATATACATCCAATCGTACGAAACTGAGGTGCATACAGACGCTTCGATAGATGAATTCGGTGCAGTTTTATTGCAGAAATTACCAGACGACTCTAGTCACCGACTGCAACGCTTTTACGAAAACCTCAGAGAAGCAGAATTTGTGCACGAGGGTGGCAAGTTGGTTTCTTTTCTTACAAGAGTTCGACTATACCGTTGAGCATCGTGCTGGACGGAGTACGATGAACGTACGAAATGATGTTTGACCATTGCCATTTAATAAAATGCATGCGCAATATGATTCTTAAGTATGGCGCTAAAACGCAAGATGGGCTGGCATCTTTTAAAGTTGTGCAAAAAATATATGCCATAGACCAGGCGAATGTTAATTTTAAAGTGTGCCAAAAATTAACATATTCACATTTGTACCCCGGAAGCTTGGAGAAAATGTCGGTGTCAAGAGCTACACAAGTATTTAGTAATCGGTCGCCGCGGCAATTGAGATGGCAATAAAAGAAAATTTATTGGGCTCCGATGAGCATTTAAAAAAATGCGCCAAAACAACCCAACTGCTGGTAAAACGGATGAATGATCTGTTCGACGAATTGGATTGTACCATAAATGCAATGATTGCATTGAGCGGCGATATATACGAGCTACTTTAGGATCAAACACCCATCCACCGGCACACGAGATGCAATATATTGTTGCAAGGCTACTGTCCATGCACGTATTGCGACGCAACTTTTCGCAAACTGGCAGCAATTGCGAAGAAGACGACGATATAAACCTTGACTGCAATATTGGCTAAGAAGACGACCTGAAAGAAAATTTAAAACCGTCTGAGCAACTTGCCGTGGAACAAATATGTATTCCAGATGAGCACTTTGCTGAGACTGAAAAAGCAGCTGAGATACAGGTTATTCGATACTACACGGGATATGCCATATACCAGAAGGTTTTATGTAGACTAAAGTGCGAAAAATGTGCCCTTTTAATGCGAAACAGTGATAACTCTTTGGAAGACTCATCGGAAGCCCTTATAAGGTCAAAAAATTATAAAGGATCAAATGACCTAAGGCTGGTTAATCCCGATAATAGAGTTTTCGAAATAAGCCGCCTTCAAATGAGCTGCTATAAAGAGCTCTTTATAGATTTATAGAAAATTCATACAGAGTGGGTATAAAATCGATGATTTTAGCTCCGATTACTGCAATTACCAAACAGAAATACCCAGAGTGGTATAGCGAGGCTGGAGATTGCCTGGAACATAGGCATCAATTTTTAGATTTCCTCATCACAGTTTTACTATTTAAAAATACGAAATGGCTGGCACACCAACAGCAAGAGCTTTTCAAAAATGAAGTGAGGGCGAAATACTACAATAAAAGACAAAAATTAAAGAAACTGGTAACGTAGATTGTAGGCCATATTTAATTTTTCTAGCAACTTCCGTTTTATAAAAAAAGTTAAAAGAAATATATGAAATAAAAGTACATTAGTCAAATAACCAAAACGCATTTTTTTCTTTTTAATTTCAGATTCTTCAAAAAAGTTCTGTTTATTTCTTTCAGGGTAGAATTAAGTTGTAATTAGTTTGTAGTAGTAGTTTTAGTATTTATTACGTAGTACATGTTAGCCAAGCTTTGAAAAAAGCTGGCGAAGACCTAATCTTTATTGATTAGGTTGTGTGAGAATTTGTGGTTGTAGAACGACAAATTCTGAAATTTGTGTTTTATTAAAATTATATTCTCTTAATAAGCTTATATATGTATATTTTTAATAAAATGAATTTTATTTTTATTTTTCATTCCAGTTTTTTAATAAATTTAAATAAATTTACATTTTTATTTAATTTTCAATAAAATTTTTAAAAATTAATAGCCCTCATAGTCTATTTTATTTTATCATGCATTTCAGTTGATTTTCGTATAGAAATTTGACTGGCGTAGAAGCAAAATGCTAAACAATTACACATACATATATTATGTCGTTTCCACATTTGTCTGTATGTTTGCGAAAGCAAATGTTCTACAAAAGCATATTTCTATACTTAAACAAAATTATTTGAACCATCGTATATTTCTTTCACGCATAACCAAACGATAATTAAGACAACGCAGCCCAAGTGTCAATGGTCGTGCTGGTGATAAGCGCTTGAAAAGTCACGATGAGTATACAGGTTCGAATCTCGACAGAATTTATTTTTAATTGTTGCCTTTTATTTTATGGCAAAAGCTAAAAATCATGAATAGAACAACTTTCTGGTGTTTGTTCTAAGAAAGAAGTGAGAAAAGTGGCAACATAGGAGTTGTCGATTTATAATATTTGTCAATTCTAAAATATTTCTCCGTGACTCGCAAAAATCTGCGTCGATATGTATTCACGCTCATACGTATACATACATACAAGTTATCACAGCTAGCATAGCTTACAAAACATACAACAACAAAGTTGTCGTAGCTAATAAAATATACTGACAAGAATGTTGCAACTATAAATTCAACAATATTCTGCAAATAAACAATATCATTGTTGCGCAATAAAGTTGATTTCCAAAATTTACAACAACAGCACATTTCGTCGGCACTAAACCAGAGGCGGAAGCCGTGCCGCCGCAATGTAGGCCGTTTCTCGACCAAACCGAGGTTTGCTGTTTTGCAATATTTATTGCTTACGTTATCATTATAGAATATATAGAAATAAGTACTAGTAAGTAAGAATTCGTACATATGTAAGTTTATAGTAAATAAGCAAAATTTTGTATAAAAGAAATGAATTTAATAAAGAAATTTGATGGCAACCATTAACTGGCGCCCGAGAACTTTAAAAGACTTGAAGTTGCCTACACCAAAAGTATTGAAGTGAATCTGTACGCACAAATATCATTATCCAGAAGGATAAACGACGGAATTTAATTTTTATAGAAAGTTCAGTCGAGTTTGACATAAGTCATTAAAAACAGTATTTAAAACCTTGTTCGGAAATTTAATTACAAGTGTACGCAAAAAAGCGCGTCAAGTGTCGTGACATATGTATCTTAAGATTTGTTAAACAATAAAGCTAAGTGTTCGACAAATCAAATTAAAAATACTTATAAAATGGGCAACTAAAACAAAAAGCCGTCAAATCAACGCCTAAAGTGACATCATCCAACCCCCCAGTAGAGGACTAACGCTTCAAACAGGACCAAGTGGACCGTCCAAAGAAAATGACAAAGTTGAAGCTGATACTCCTGTAAGTTAATATTAAGCTTACATAAAAATTATAACTACCCGATATATTAAAAATATTGCATAGCAATAAATATCGGTCAAATAAATTTTAAGTATTATAATAAGTACCCGATATATAAAAAAATATTAAAAATCTTAATAAGCAAATAAAATTTATACCCGATATATAAAAAATCTAAAAAATTGTTAACAAAAATAAATCTATAAGTTAGCACGAACCAAGCATAAAGTGCAACTACATATGTCAACAACCACGAAATTACAGCGCAAGCGACAACTGGTAAATTCTGCCGATGCTACCTCAGCACATCCGGCACATGCCAATCGAACATGCAATCGAATTGCTTATACTAATTCTAGGAAATAGATCACGCCTCTTAATAATTCCGTGGCTTAGAATAAGTATAAATTAACCAAACTGTTAAATTTAAGTTTGAGTCGTTTTTGGTCAATAAAGCGGACACGCTGCCCGATTAAAAAATAATTTTTTTGGTATTCCCAACGCGGGAATACATAATTGGCGCCCGAGCAAATTCAGTCGGTCCGGTAGGAAAACTGGCGCCCGGTTGAAAAAGTATTTTCGATAGCGGTCCCTGAGTAACAAAAGTAAAAAGGAGGCATCGACGTGCCAGCCTTATGGAAAGACATAGCAGCAAGTGAAGTGAAAAAGTTTAGGGCAGCGAAATAGTTGTTGTGAAAAACATAAAAGCTTTAGCAGTGATAAAATACAACAAGCAACAATAACAAAGCAATTTAAATAGCGTTTATTGGCGACTACCAAATTGTAATTGTAACTAAAAGCGTAGATATGTACGAAAGTAATTATTATAATTAACAAAACTGTAACAGAACAACATTCTAAATTTGTGATTTTATATAAAACAGAAAACAAACACAATCCTCATTATAAAATCCTAGTGTTAAAGATTAATTACGCGCGAGTTACATATATAAATAAGCCACTAACAAATAGTAAAACTGATAAATTTGCTGAATTTCTTAATGAAATAAATAGCACAACCGGAAATCAGTAAAATTGTAATGTGATACCATTTCCTGTGCTATCGCAAAAATCAAATTAAAAGATACAAAACAAAATCATTTTATTAACAATATTTCCAAGAATCTGTATAAACTATTAAGTTATGAGGCTATTCCCTTAATCAGCATTTAAGTAAAAATGATGTATAAGCAAGCACTTACTTTCTTGCAAAACATATGTATGTAATATGTATAATAAGTATTTATGATTTGTAAGCAATAATTCATTGCAATAGTAACTTTGATGATTATAATTAATAAAGTGAAAGTTCAGTCTGATTCAAATATCCAAACCAACTGGTTTATTTTCTCTAGGGTAAACTCGGTACTAACTTTTTTAAAAACGCTCGAACGCGACGAAGATACAAAATTCGCGCGATCACACATGATAGCGAGCGAGTGAATGGCTAAAAATGTTTAGCCGAGCAACACAAGCAACAACAACTATTGCTCACAAAATCAACGACGGCTACTAAAATTTAAAGTTTACCGAGAAATTGAAAACAAAAGCAAAGCAACAAAAACACAAACGTAAAATAACGAGTGTAGTGTTTGATAGTGGGGCTGTACGATTTGCCAACGTTAACAACGAAGTAAACCAGCAGCAGCAGCATCCAGAAACATCAGGATTAGAGAAAAATGAATACGGGGGAAATCATGACAATCATGCTGGTATTAGCATTGACGGTAGACGCACAACAAATCGACATCCAGGATTTAACGAATAATAACGGATATTTACCCATCAAAACTAACGAACTGAAAATAATTAATCATTATGACAAAACATTTCATTTTATCAACTTAACAGCCTACGAGGAAACAGTAGCCTTAATATCAAATAATATTAACATGCTAAAAGCCACATCTTTTGAAGATAAACAAATTTTGGACACAGTTAATAGGAACTTTGCATTACTCCAATCAAAAATAAGCGGCTTACACCCTCATTTTAAATCAAAACGAGGGCTTGTAAATATTCTAGGGAAAGGATTAAAATATATAGCAGGATCCATGGACAGTGATGACGAGACGGAAATCCATAACGCACTCACAGAAATACACGAAAATCAATTATCCACAACAGCTAGTATGACGAATATAGTACACGTTAATAACTTCATATCCGAGGAAATAAACAATATAACAAAACATATTAACCAACAGCAAATCTCAATAAGTCATTACATTAATACATTTAAGGACACCATACAAAATAAAATAAAGTCATTAGAGGACAAGGTTCAATTTTTAGAGCACACATACCAAATAGAAAACGATATATCCTTTTTACGAAACCACATAGACGACATAGGACAAATTATATTTTCCAGCAAAATAGGTATAATTCCTACGGACATCCTCACCAAATTAGAACACGAATTAATTACAGATTTCGACAGTTACCAAAATATCAAGACAGCAGTAATATTTCAAAACAACAACATAATCATAATCCTCCTAATACCCCAATATTCACCAAATACCCTTTCACAAATCAGATTTGAACCACTTCCTAATATAGCTAACAAATCAATAGCCTTAGATACTTACGAAGTATTAATAGATTCAGAAAACAATATGTATGAAACATATGTAAAAAACAATTTGGAGAAAAATTTAATAAAAATTCACAATAAATGTTTAGAAAATATATTGAAACTCGAAGAAGCAAATTTAGAAACTATAGATAAAATAAATGTCACTGAAATAGTCCCTGGTATTCTAGTATTTAAGCATTTTGATGTAGAAATAGAACACAATTGCAGTAAGCAAAAAATAAAACAGAAAGGCAACTTTCTTATCAAATTTGAAAATTGTTATATTAGTACGCTTAATAAGACGTATTCGAACATTAACATTAAAATATATGAAACATTTATTTTGCCAAATCGAATCACAAAAATTAAAGAGAAAAAGAATGTAACTGAACTTGTTCTTAAATTAAAAAATCTTTATGTAAAACAAATAAATCACGAAAATAGTATCGAATTACTAATGAATAAAAATAAAAAGAGGAATTTAATCAGCATAGGCACTGATGTTATAATTATAACTATAATTTTAATAACAATTGTATACATCATTATAAAAAGTAAGCAAAAGCTAAATATTTCGCAAGCAACTTCAGCAAAAAGGGGACCATTTCTACAAATTTCAACACCACAAACGCATTAATCCCGATTGAGGACAATCGACTTAAGAGGGGAAGAGTTAGCACGAACCAAGCATAAAGTGCAACTATGTCAACAACCCCGAAATTACAGCGCAATCGAATTGCTTATACTAATTATAGGAAATAGATCACGCCACTTAATAATTCCGTGGCTTAGAATGAGTATAAATTAACCAAATTGTAAAATTTAAGTTTGAGTCGTTTTTGGTCAATAAAGCGGACACGCTGTCCGATTAAAAAATAATTTTTTTTGGTATTCCCAACGCGGGAATACATAATTTATATAAAGTATCATATTGTTAAAGCAATAAATAGTCGAAATTGTAAATCACAGTAATGGAGCAAATTCAAGAAGCTATTACACACCTAACAGGTGCTGTTAATGCACAAATAGAACAATCAAAAATATTGAGCAAAATCAGTTAGAAATCAGTTAGAAAGTAGAATTAGTCCCCATAACGAAAGTTCTATTTCAAAAAACCATATTCACTTAACTGAGTCAGACTTAATAGAAATTAGCAGATTACCTGACAGCGTGAAGAAGCTCCCAACATTCGAAGGAGATCCGATCCAATTCATATCCTGGATCCACAACGTCGAATCTGTTTTGCAAGACTACGAAGTAGTCAGAACAAAGCCACTGCATAGAGCCATCGTACGACATATTAGGCAGAAAATTAAAGGCCCTGCAGATACGGCCTTAATCTCATACAACATATTCAATGATGATTGGGGAACAATCAAAAAAAATTACACTATGCAGACAAACGCGACCTTAGGACTCTAGAACACGAACTAGGAACCTTATCCTAAAAACACTTCAGCGTAGAGCAATTCTACGCAAGAGTCAATCACCAGAGTCAATCGAGCCCTTGATATATTTATCAGAGGCCTAAACGGCGAATTGTCTAGAATGCTAGTCATTCAGCGCCCCAGCAACCTACCCGAGGCATACGCTTCCTGCCTTGAAATTCAAAACATTAACTTAAGAAATTACATATTCAATATATACAAAAAAAGGAGGTAGCTCTAATAAAATGCAAAAACATCATGGAATCCAAAACCAATATTTGAACCAAGGGTATTAAACCCTGCCGAAAAAAATTGAGTCTATAATAAAAACATGCAAAACATACATTTCGTCGGCACTAAACCAGAGCGGAAGCCGTGACGCCGCAATGTAGGCCGTTTCTCGGCCAAACTGAGGTTTGCTGTTTTGCTATAATTATTGCTTACGTTATCATTATAGAGTATATAGAAATAAGTACTAGTAAGTAAGAATTCGTACATATGTAAGTTTATAGTAAATAAGCAAAATTTTGTATAAAAGAAAAGTATTCAATAGAGAAATTTGGAGTTCAACTTTACAATTCAAAAGAGAGAGTAATTAATTATTTAACTTACATACATATTTACGCACGTTTGTTGGCGAAGCTGTTACAGCGGCAAGGGAAGCGGTGACAATCGGCGGCCATTCGTTTATTTTTTTCGGCATTTCTACCAGCAACACAATGTTGTGATGCTTTGTCGTCGCGTCAGTCTTTCGACACATTATTATTCCCTTATGAATGTTTGTACAAGTTAACACTAAACATATTTACGTTTCTCACCAAACATATTTACATTTCTTAGTAATTATTACGAAACGTATAAGCATATTTTTGCTATACTTTCGCTGACTATCATTTCCTGTTTACGTCCCAAATTTTGTTTAGCCCATTTTAGATCGTTGCACGCGAGTTACATATTTAAACACTACCAACCCAAATACACTTTCTTACAATGTTAATTATAAAGCCACTCCAAAGTCAACATATAAAAATGCTGACGATATAGACGAATTCATTGCTACAATAAATAAAACAATGAAATAAATATTTCACTAAATTGTAATTTGATACTATTTCCTGTCACTTGTAAATGCTAATAACGAAATGTAAATAAAATAAAATTAATTCCCATACCAATTCTTGGTATTGATACAATTGTAAAAGTAAATAATGTAAAGTACTTAGTAAGCATTTCTTATGGTAAATTGTAAACTTTCATTTTAAGAAATAGTTTTCAATAAAATCAGTCTGTTTCTGCACTCCTTCAGCGTCACTTCGCTGTAATCAAAATAAGCCTTTGCTTTTCAAATCTTTTTTTTAAAACCCGTTTTCGGCGGTGAATAACAAAATTCGCGCGAGTTAAGGAACGTTTCATTTCACAAAAAAACACGCATAAACAAATAGTGACAAGCAATTCCAATATATGGTGTGAAATAGAAATGGTATCACACATAACGAGTGTTATCTCCTACATGCTATTCTCTCGGGACTGTTTGTAACGACAAACAATCGACTGTAGATAGTGTGTCTATCTTCAAATAATATAGCAGACAGCAAATAGAAACTAGTACCATAAAGTATTCTAAATAGCACTAAATTATCAAAATGTATTCAGTCTTAGTTTTGTATTAATAAAAGAACTTGCCCTGACGGTGCAAAGTACATAATAAAGTGAATCAATTGTGATTAACTGGGGGCTCAACCGGGATAGCAAATTTTTACTTGCTATCAAAAACGGCAAGGAGACATCATTGAAAAGACAGGAACTCCAAGATCCTAAAGAAGTATAAATTAATTATTATTATTAAAATACCACGGGAAGTAGGACTTCCAATACAAAGTGCTTGAAAAAGTAGCATACGATTCAAAGCAGATCCTGAAAAAGCGGACAGCGCCGAATCCAACAAAAACGAAACAACAGTAATCTAAGAAAGAAGATAACATGTTTACACCTCGATCAAACAGCAAGAAAGCAGCCTTTGACAAGAACAAAAATATATTCCAACTAGAAGCAAAAGCTATTAAGATGACTGAAGCGGCAGCACTCAAAGCACACATTGATGTCCTTACGACTCAACTCAATTCGTTAAAAACCGACTTCGATGCATTAAGGACACAGTCACAGTTTTCGGTGACCACGGTACCAACCATGCCTGCTCTACAACCACAAATCGCACAAGTAAGCCAAATAAGTACAGAATTTTTAAATGCCTACCAACATTTGACGGAGCAGAGGGCGAATATAACCCTTGGCGCACCCAGGTGTGGACACAGATGGAGAATATAAAAGAATTTATATATAGCCCTGAGTATTACAACTGCATAATCAGAGCAAAAATAACAGGAGCTGCTTCTAAAGTTCTATGAGTTAATGGAACTCAACTTAATTTCCATGCTATAATCAACCGCTTGGATTATACCAATTCGGATAAACGACCACTACATGTCCTGAAAGAAATAATGATGAAAAAAAAACAAGGAAGTAAAACTTACTGAATCTAACATTAATACAATTAAAATTATAAGACATTAATAAATTGGTTACTAAATAAAAATAAATGTGTAAAATATTTTCTACACACAATTAAATTGAATAAAAGAATCTTCAAACAGTGAATACGGAATAAAAACAACAGTGCGCCATCCCACGATAAAACAAAACATTTTTTATATCTTTTTTCTCAAATACAATAAGTGAAGTTTACTTCGACAAACCAACAGTGAGACATTCAACAAGTGAACACACATTTCGATCAATAACAACAACACATTATAAAGGAATTATAATCCGCTGCAGGTAATAACGCTTGAGTTAACTATGTAACAGTAACAGAACGAAAGTTTATTCAAAGCAACCGGACTTATTTTGTACCAGTCTGCCTGTATTATTTCCCATAAAGAATCTTTGTTGCGAGCTACGGCTCTTTTTATAATCCCCCATAGGTTTTCTATGGGGTTTAGATCCGGACTTTGACCTGGCCAATCCAGAATTTTAATATTTCGACTACGTATCCAAGAGATTTATAACGTTAAAACTAAAGTAACTATTTTTTAATTATTCTCAATCGGCCTCATACGTCGACATACTCCAATACTGACATTTTTTAACTTTTTTGTTTATGGTCGACTCGATTTCCTTCTTTTTAATTTAGTATTAAAGTTGGCAACTTTGTCTGTCAAGTGTAAATGTCAATTCAACTGTCGTCTGTCAAGGTCAGTCTGTTATCCGTCCCGAGCATTCCAGTCATGTCTAGTGTTGTATGGAACTTTTTCAAAAAAAATAGACAGACAAAACGTTTCATGTAATGTGTGTGGAAAAAATTATAAAACCAGTGGCAATAAACGAATTTATCTACACATCTAAAAAATAAGCATCGCCATGCGTTTTTGCAACTTAAAAATAAAAACGCAAGGTCAAGTAAAGTGAATATTACACCAAGAACCAGTTCACCCGTTTCGTTTACTAATTCAACTAGTAACGTTACATAAACCTCCTGAAATAGAAAATAACCTCATAGAATTGTCTGAATCTGCGATTTACGATGATACTGGTGTAAGTATTTTATTTGTGTAAGTTTGTAGCTTTAGAATCTAAATATTTGTTCTTTTTCATAGCCAATAACTAGTCACCTAATTATGTGTAATTTCATTTTAGTGTTTTCACTTAACCTTAATACTATTTATGAAGACAAGTGCAATGAAATATGTACAAAATGTTCAATATTTTTTTCAGACTGAATTCTCCAAAGATAGTCAGAGTAAAGACTTGTGGAAACAGATTACACTCATAGATGTGTTTGAAAGAAGTTCAGGCTATGAAGGTATTTTTTATTGATTTCAGATTGCTATATTGTTAACTTTTTAATTCATAAGAATGTACTAATTTTATTGTTTTTTTCAATTTAGCAGAGGGTCATAAAACAAGCCAAATAAATCAAGCTTTGGTCTACATGATTTGCAAAGACAACATGCCTGTATCATGTGTGGAAAAATCAGGATTGAAAAGATTTATGAGCGTCATTTGTCCACGCTATAAGGTTCCATCACGAACTACAGTAAGCGAACTATAATATAAAATAATTATCTGTTCCCACGACAATCGGGTTTACGAAACCGGAACGGACCCGGATTTTTATCCGGCGAAGGGCTGTCAACTCGGCAGAAAACAATATAAAATTATTATCTTATCCTTTTTATTTTTAAATGTTATTTTATTATTCATTTCTCTTTACAGATAACTGGCTTAATGGAACAACGATATGCTACTACCAAAGCCATTGTACAAATGAGCATCCTCTCCCAGGCATCCACACACACACCACACGATCACACCACATCAACTTCACAACATTGACACGCACCTTCATCATACCCACGTCACAAACCACCAAAGCTTACATTCCACCCTTAACCGCGACTGGCACGCGTGGGCAAACACCTCGAACGAGCGTTTTTCTTTAATATCCAGTTTTTTCGGCAGTTAAATCTACAGTTTTCCGGCAATTAATATCCAGTTTCCCGGCAGTTAAATCGCCAGTTTTTTCGGCAATCAATATGATATGGTGACATTGACAGCACGAAGAATGTATCAGGTAAGTAAAGTATAAAATAAATGCATCAAATTAAAAAAAATAGTAAGTTATACAAAATTTCATAAAGTGGACTAATATTGATCTTCTTTCCTGTAGGCACACACTGCTGATTATATAAAAGAATGCTTTGAAAATATTACCGACGAGTTTTCAATAGAAAAGGGTTGCATCTTATCAATTACCACTGATGGTGGTGCTAACATGGTTGCTGCAGTGAAGAAATTTTTGGAAGATGGAAAAATAATTCCTTGCATGGCACATTTGTTGAATTTAATAGTGGATGGCGCAACAAGAGATAATGCACCAGTTCTTCAAATTGCCAATCGGGTCAAAGCCATTGTAACATATTTCAAACAATCTGTGAACGCAATGGATGATTTGCGAAGAGAACAAAAGGGACAAAAGAAAGAGGGAGAAGAATTAACACTTATACAATCAGTAAGCACAAGGTGGAATTCTTGTCTTGATATGTTGGAAAGATTCAATACATTATCAGCTATTGTGGCTAAGATTTTGGCAACCAGGCGGAACGCACCTGATATGATAACTTCTTCAGAGTTAGGTGTCATACGAGATCTGATAATATTGCTTACCCCATTTAAGCAAGCTACTGAAGAAATTAGCGGCGATCAGTACGTGACTTCAAGTTTGGTGATTCCCATTGCAAACTTACTTCAGAGAGGCCTTGAACAAGTAAAACCTTTCACCGAATTTGGTATTGCTGTTCAGAAGAGTTTGCTAAATTTAGTTATTGCAAAACTAGAACCACTAGAGCGACATTTACATCTGGCCAAAGTAACAATTTTAGACCCACGCTTTAAGCGTATCTAAAATGAATACTAGCTAGCTGTTACACTGCAATAACCGAACTGTCAAAAGAAATACATTTAGAACATATGTAGACGTAAAGGACAACTTTCGCCTGAACTCAGACCCACTCGCACTACCATAATTCCAAATTCCAAAAATTCTTCGCCGTCGTTGTGGTGCGGACATGAAAAAATTATGATAGATATTGCTGCAGCTTCAGCAAAGCCTTTACTTTCAACTTCAACCTGTGATGGCATGCCTAGCGAACTAAAGCAATATCTAGATCAGCCTATAATACCCAGAAAAGAGAATCCAACAAAATTCTGGTTTGATTGTCGTCATTTTACCCCAGTCCTTTCCGACATAGCTCTAAAGTATTTGATATCGCCTGCGTCCTCGGTTTCCTCGGAGAGAGTGGCATCTGCTGTGAATCTCGCAGTACCCAATAACAGAAGTCGGCTTACAGCCGAGCACGTAAATCAAAGAGTTTTTCTTATGTCTGTATCAGATAAATATTGGTTTGATTAATAAATAATTAATGTTTTAATTGTTGTTCTTGATTTATTAAAAATTATGTCTATTGGTTAGTATTTATCTAGTAAGGTAAGATGATTAAAGTAGATTAGGCAAAATATTTTTTTTCATATCATACCGATATATCGTTATTTTTAAATAAAGATATCAATGTCGATATTGATATATTCAAAAATGACCGATACAATATATATCGATACTTTATTCCATTTCCGACATTCCTAGCACGGCCACGTTGCACTGCATGTGAGTTTCAATTCAGTAGTTAAGTGGTAGTTTATAAGTGCGGTTGACGAAAAGGAAGGACTAAGAAGACATAGTCTTCCCAACGAGTAATGGTGACTAAACGGAAAGAAATTACATATATATTAAAATAAAATCCTTTTAAAAAAAAACTAAAATAAAAAGTATTTTATTAACTGGCGCCCGAGCTAAAATCGCGAGAATTTAAATAAAAAAATTTTTCGTGAAAACCCTTGCCTGTAGTGTCCGTCCGCAGGCAACCGCGAGTTGCGTCGTCAAACGACTCCACCACTTTCAAACCAAAAAAGACAAGTATTTTCTAATTTTTATTCCTCTAAAATGTAAGTTGAATCTTCAGATTCAACTACATACATACATATTAAATTGCAAAATACATAAATAAGGAAATATTCATAAGCAAGCATTAAATTCCTTTAAAAATGAAATCAAATCCCACTGTTATGTTTATTTAAGATATGCGGGGTCGTTGATGCTGAGGAATGTCAAATCAGCACAACGGCTCCAGGTAAATTTAGCAAATAAGATTTTTATAAAGAATATGTCAAGTCAGCACAACGGCTTCAGGTAAATTTAGCAAATAAGATTTTTATAAAGAATAAAATAATTATTAATAAACTGGACGGCAAGCCGCACAGTACGGTAAATTCGCCGGAATTTTATTATTCAAACGAAGGATATGTAATTTCCGATAAATTACATATCATATCGTAATTCGCGCGATAAAGAGTCGCTACCGAATCCGAGTAGCAAGATATGCAAAAAGGACGAAATTCGAGCGATCGGTGCGGTAAATTAAGAAAAAAAAACAAACAATCAAATAATAACACCTATTAAAATTTAAATTGTGAGAAACATTTTTGTGTATAAAAAAAACAATCATCAAGCAGCAGAGACAACATTTTAAAATAAATAAAGCACAAATAAAGACAATTTACATTGGGAAATTTAAATGAAGCAACAACAATAACATCCGAAATAGCAACAACAAAACTCATCACCAATAACAGCAATAGCATCAGGAACAGCAGCAAGTAATAAAACAATGCAGCGGGTCTACCTAATATTGTAAGTCATTAATTATTTTAATATTTTAGAAGCTATAGTAATAAAAAAACGTTTCAATAGTAAATAGAGATACCATACCTTTATACTAATTAAATAAGAAATAAAAAAATAATAATAATAAAAACAAAGATTAAATTATAGTTAACTTTGCGAATCAATATGCCTAACCCTAACAATTTAGTAAGACCACCCCTTCTTAACGTTCCAAATCCCAATTCCCCCCAAACCATATGGCCGCAGAAGACCTAGAGAACAGAATAACGTCTATTTGTGCACAACAGTGTAGAAGTATAGTACAATCAATAATAAACCCTAACGCAGATATTAACTATGGAAACGACCAGACCATAGAAGAAAGGTACAGAGGAAACCTAAACGAGTTAGATAAAATACCCGATATTGTAAGAAGTTTAAGAGATTTTTCCGGAAACCGCGCAGAATTTATTTCATGGAAGAAAAGTGTCGACAGAGTACTGCAAATTTATAGCTCTATGGCAGGAACACCCACATATTATGGCATCCTTAGCGTCAATTGGAATAGTATAGTAAAATGCCTAACATTATGACTTAGAAACGTTAGAATACCAAATGACTGCGCTTATCCAGGGAAGAAATACCATACAGAATTTTTATCAGGAAGTCTATGCACATTTACTTTCAATTTACCGAACCACCCCATAAAATTTTACATTTTACCTTCTCTAAATCATTCCAGAGATCTTAGGACACTATTTATGCTTGGAAGTTTTAACTTAAATATAGTTATTCACATAAAAATAGATACATATATGATAATAAATCATAAAACAAAGATAAAAATTCACCAACATACAATACAATAAAATGGAATTTAGAACCAACCATATGGACGACAACCAAAAATCTCAATTAGAACAAGTCATTAGAAACCATCCCAATCTATTCACAGATCCTAACAACAAACTTACATTCACTTCTCGAGTTCGAGGCAAAATTCGCACCAAGTCAGACTCACCAATTTATTCGAAATCATATCCGTACCCCATGGCACTAAAAAATGAAGTTGAAAAACAGATAAAAGAACTCCTAAACGACGGAATTATAGGACCTTCTAGATCTCCGTATGATGCACCAGTTTGGATTGTTCCAAAAAATATGGACGCATCTGGAGAGAAAAAGTACAGAATGGTCATTGATTACAGAAAGCTAAACGCTATTACTGTAGCCGACAGATACCCGATTCCGGAAATAAAATATAAAGATTTTCGAACTTATAGGTGACTTTATGCTGTATATATCCGCCAATATTTGGGCCAATTCAATAAAAATTGCCGAACATCCTTTATTCAGAACAGTGTAGTTTTGCGTCTAAAATATATACAATTGGGCAAAAATTTGACCCTCCCTCCATATAACTATTATCAAGATTTTCGAACATACACTTGACCTTGCTTCATACATTATGATTGGTGATTATACAAAAGGTACCTTAATGAAACCCGGGGAACATTTTTTAAGTATGTGGCATATTAGTAGTATGTGGGATGAGCAAAAGTATATAAAATCTGGTCGATACTAACCCCTTCTCAAATATATTCTCAAATATATGCACCCGAAGTTAGACCCTCCTAACTCATTTTATTTTAATATATTGTATTATTATATTCAATCATTCATTTTTATTAATTTTCATTCGTAAAATCACTTTAAATAATTTTCTCCGGTTTTTGAGACCGAATGCTTCGATGTGCGTCGCCGTAAATCTCGTACAGCTCAACTTTCTCTCGCAAACTCGTAATGCCGACTCATCAGATGTCATCGTCTATGCCTCTGCACCATTCAGCAGGGCGTGGGCTTTACTTCTCAAATGCCTACTCAGTCCTTTTTGAAGGCTAACATTGTTGCTGGTTAATATTGGTTTCAAGACGAAATTATCTACAACTTCAAAGTTATGACTGTCACAGTGACGTGGTAACCAAGTCGAGAGATCGATGACTGTTTGTTTGATGACAGGAGATATTTCGTCTTGCTCTCGTTCACTACCCAACCCATTTGCATCGCATCTTCGTCCAATCTAACAGATGCTTTGATTAGATTTTTGGCGGTTTTTTATAAGCTCTACGATCAGCTGATCATCAGCTGTGAGCTGTCAAAAACAAAATATGTTTTAGCAAGTGCTTTACAACATTTTTTCTTTGTTGTGCGCATTGATTTCGAGCTCCTTGGAAATTTACAATTTTTAATTGTTTTATTAAAAGTGTGGCTTTTTATTAACTTCAAGGTATGTATTACATAAAAAATCAGTGTTTGTGACCGGTCTGTAAATGTGTTGTTCATAAAACGTAGTGGTAATTAAGTGTATTAACAACTAGCCAGCATTAGCGTGCACCTGTCGTTCTTAGAGTAGAAGTTACAACATTCGCACGGATTAGGTCTAACTCTTTTTTTAGCTGGAAGTATGAGTCATTGTGCGTCCAAAATGTGTAATATGAACTGCTATTACCGGCTAACCTTTAAATCATGGCACTTTTTAGGAACAATGTCGGTAACAAAACGGGTACTTTTTTTAGTATGGCATGAAGAAGCGATCCCAACCAAGAAGTTTCTCACCATGGAAAACTTTGTATTTGGTACTGTTCTCAAAAACCTTAAATATACTCAGGAGGAGCAGTACGAGATTGGCAAAAAGCTAGGAAATTTTACTAGTAAGCTTGTAGAAAAGTGAAAAAACTGTTGAAGAAATAAGGTTTTTTTGAAAACAAAAACCAGGAATGGCTAGATACGCCGTTAGTATTGATTGAAAGATCATCTTCCGAAATTATTGGACGTCCACAAAAAGATATTTCGGAGTGTTGCAAAAAAACGCAAGTTAAGAAATTGTCAGGCCTTACTGAAGATGTGCCATCAGAAGCATTGTTGGTAGCTGCAAGTTGCAGCTAGTATAAAGGTGGAAAACGTAGTGCTTCACAGGTGGTATCAATGCTAAACGCCGACGAAGAGTTTAGCGGTAAGATTTAGAAAACTCTGAGTACCCTTCAGCGTCTACCGACAAAACTTTCTGATGAAAAAGCACTGGCGCTATTTGTAGATGTTGGACATACCAAGTACACATGGAATTTGTCAAAGAGAGCCGCTAAAGGGCAAAACGCCGATATATGTCCATGCTACGACAAACTGCGTTGTGCGAAAAAAATGCTATCCTAGTGTCATCACGGTCACTGATCATTTCGCTGAAGTACCATTACAAAGCTTAGTAGACCATACGATTGCTAGGATTATTGAAGCACACCCAGAAAGTTTTCAAAACCATATTGAAAATAACAATAACACCCAATTAACTGCTACCTACAAAAGGGGTTGTGATGGCAGCAGCGGCCATTCTACTTACAGGCAAAAATTTAATGACTTCGGTGGAGAGATGATAGATCAATATTTATTTTCAATTTGTATGGTACCATTGATAGTGCAGAAAGGATCGACAGTTTTATGGAAAAACAATCGGCCTTCTTCTACCCGATATTGTCGACCCATTAAATTACTTTGCGAGAAAGAATCGGTGGCAGAGAAATTCAAAACATTAAGAGCCAAATATTAAATATTTTTCCAACATTTGTGAGTACCTTAAGAATTGATATCCAATTTCATATGACCATGCTTGATGGCAAAACGTTCAGTGTCATATCGGAATCGGCTTCGCAAACATGCGGAATCTGTAGCGCGACTCCCAAAAATATGAGATGTCGTTGAACAAAATAAAAGAAGTATTCAGCAGAAGCTAAGGGAAGAAATGCATTTGTTGGTGGATATACCAATAGCTGGTACTGGCAGCACGAACAACGGAAACACTGCAAATAGGCTTTTCCAACAACCAAATTTGGCTGCTCGTATAACAGGAGTAAGCTATGATTTAATATATCGATTTAGCGTAATCTTACGAGCATTGGCTTGTGGACACGACATAAATTCCGACGCATTCGGATCTTACGCATTGGAAACTGCCGAAGCTTTTGTTAAAGCATAGTCCTGGTTTTACATGCCATCGTCTGTTCACAGAATTTTAATTCATGGAGCAGATATAACAAACCATTTTTCCCTTCCGATTGGTATGATGTCCGAAGAAGCTCTTGAAGCCAGGAACAAGGACTATCGAAACATACGCGAGAGCAATACAAGAAAAAATTCCAGGAAAAATACAATGGAAGATATCATAAATGCTTTATTAGTTTCGTCTGACCCTTTGATATCTTCATTGTCAAATGGGTCTTCAATTTCGACTGCAAAAAATATTATTATGGACGATGATGTTAAGAGCTTTCTTTTAATAAAGCATCTAGATATGCCTGATTCTGATTCCGAAGATAATTTTGATTTATAAAATTTGTTTATTGAAGGTAAAAAAATTTTGAAATTAAAAAAAAAATAAAAAATATTAAAAAAAATTTTAAAAATTAAAAAAATAAATTTCAACAACATTTTTTTTCTTAAAAAATTCTATGACTTTTTTCTGAGCTGTGAAAAAAAACCGTCTGAAGATATCTTTTTTCGTTTAGAAGTTATTAATTAAATGCTGCTAACGAGGCCCAATCGCCCACTGCGCTTTGGGGCAAAATGTTGGACAATATAAAGACTGAAGCTCCTGATTTAAATGCGACAAAAGAGCAACTTCAAAGAAAATTCCTCAACAAGTAGAGATGCAACCACTTGGGATTTTTTAATGATTTTGATGAAGTTTACGGCAATAGACATTCAGTTGATCCTCCATCTGAAAACCTACAAAACTCATTAGATCTTCCAAGCTGCTCGACTGCAGAAAACATAAGAGCAAACGAAATGTGCCGAGAGGACAATGATGTTGTGGAGAGTGTCTCAGACGTAAGGGGAAACCAGCAAAATTTCGCTAAAAAAACGCACAGTATCGGGAAATGAAACGTTGGAATTTTTAACAAAGGAATCGGAAGAAGAAAAACTCCGGCATAGAGAAGTGTTGACGTTTGAAAGAGAAAAGTTGGAATTTGAAAAAGAAAAAGCTAAAATAATGCTAGGATTAAAGAAGTGCTGGATAAATTTTTGCAAAAGTAACATTTGCAAGTATTTAGCTACAAATTTAATGAAAAGAAAATCAGTTTTCTTAACCATAGTTTTAATTCATTTATTAAATACAATGCTGTGAATTTAGTTTTAGTTTTTTAATTTAAATCAAGTGGAGTTCAAAATATATTGTTTTGAAAATGCATACAAAAAATTAATGAAATAAAAAAAGTGAATTCTTATGAAGTGAACAACATTTTCAACTCATTTCTCCGAGAGATACCTGCTGTCACTGTCACTGTTGTCGTTAATCTTATTTATATTTTCTGTTTCAGGATCATCATTAGTATTTGGTATTATTCCATTGCTTTCGACAATATTTGAGTCTTCGTCATTATTTATTATAAAATTATGCAAAATAGCACAAGACAACACCACTTTAGAGACACTCTTTATAGAAATTACATCAATATGATTAAGTATTTTGAATTTTTGTCGTAAAACACCAAATGCTTGTTCTATAAGCACTCGGGTAGAGCTAAGGTAGTAATTAAATTTCCTATCATCAGTAGTAAGGCGCCCATTGTCCCTAAATGGGATTATCAAATATTTAGACAGGGGATACGCTGAGTCAGCTAAAATTATGCCACCACTAGCTATTGGAACCTCGTCGGATGTGATTACTTTAAAAATTGGGCAGCTTTTCCAAACGTTAGCATCGTGCCAACTTCCAGGAAAGCCAATAAATACATACATCCAAAAACAGAAGCTTACTGTCGCATATAGCCTAAAATAATTTTTTTTTTTTACAAATTTATTAAAGCAAATCAATTTATTAGGAACCTGCATAATCATAGAATGTACTCCCTTACGGTCGTAGTAGCTAATTGCATCATGTTTTGGTGTATTTATTTTAAAATGAATTCCATCCATACACCAAATAACGAAGGAAAGGACTTCGCTCTTATTGTCTGGAAGCTTTCCATTATTTGCTGTTGCTCAGTAACCCTGGGACACGAAATTTCGCCTTTAAGACAGCATATGGCTTTTATAGTTTTAAAAACTAATTTATGAGATGTTCCTTTGCCCACATCAAAGCGATCAGATAGTTCGCGATACGTTGTTCTGCTGTTACCCAGTTTCCATAATGTAATATATAGGGATTGCTTCAATGAATATTTGGTATCCATTGGGGACCAAAAAGGGATAAGAGCGTTTTCTAACTTCTAGATAAAATAAATTTCATTGCGTAAAACAAAGATACACATTTAGCTATGAAAATAGTTAATACCGCGCGAGCCATCCGAAAATGAGAGATATCATCTGGATATGACTCTACAATTTCAAAAAAATTGCGTACTTTTGTCACTTTTCTTCTTTTACAGCTTTCCTTTAACAAAAGCTCTCTTCTCCGTATCATAATCCTTCTTATTTTGTTTCTATTTTTTAAAAAATTGTCACTTTGCTTTTCCATAATCTCATCAGTTATTAAATTAGTTAAAATTTCCATTTTAACTATGACTTTTTAAAGCATAACGTTCTGTGAAAATTATGCTCGCAATATTGCTGCAGACTATCAGCTGGGTATCAGCAACAGAGTATCAAGTAAGTAACAGGGTTGCAATATTGCGGTATTTATTGTTCAACTCGAACATACCCAAGTATTTATGATTTGTAAGCAATAATTCATTGCAATAGTAACTGTAGAGACCCGCACTAGTGTTGTGCGAGTGTGGGAGACACAACGATTCAGAGTAACGAACATGAATATGAGTTAGTTGAATATTGAGCGTGAACTTGTAAAGTCGTACTATCAATGAACTCAATAAAATATCATATTTCCATTTGCATAGCATTACCGAGAATAATTGTATTTATTATCGGATTGTTTAGAAGTAAACAAGTAGGTGAGGTATTACAGTGGCGACGAGGATGGGATGAAATTGACTCGGAAAAAGTGTAATTCATAATGTGGAAAATTTCTGTATGCCACATTTTATAAGTGCAAAATGGCCGCCATTCGTCTTCAATACTCGTCAATGTGTTTCGGCGAGTTTAAAATCCACTCGTTCTGAGCTAAATAAAGAGTACATGTTTCGTTTCAGATGTAATTCAACTAATGGGCGAAACATTGGATTGTGTGGGGATACAGAATACACAAAGAAGCCAAAAGGCGTGTGAAAAGTACGTAAAGGAATTGCATTAAATTGCGCATGTAAGCCAGAAGGTGTCGAATTCAATTTCGTTAGAATCAAGGGTATTAAATACGAAAGCGAGCGCAATTAATTGTGCTCATGTATCACAGCGTAACCAATTAAATTTTGTCAAAGCCACTATAAAGGCGCTATAAAGGTGTAACAAAATCTGATTTCAGAACAGAGGGTGACGAATTCAATTTTGTCAGTGGATAACACGTAAAGTGACGTAAGGAGACGTAACAGATTCGACAAAAGTGACAAATTAAAATTTTGCCAATAATATCAAGCGTAACACAGGTACAACAATGCACTCGTAGTAGAAATGGAGATTTCGTCCATTCTTGTGCGACAACATAGATATGGCCCTTGTTCGGTCAGAGTGGGAAAGGTGGCTTCGATCCTTCTCCTTATATCTTCAAGCCGAGGACATAAGTGATGTAGTGAAAAAGAAAAACAAATTACTGCACCTGGGGGGCCCCCAACTGCAGGAAGTAGCTTTTAACATTCCTGGTGCCTTAGTCGAGGGAAGTGAACTCTTTCGAAGTATTAGTAGCCAAACTTGAATACTTCTCGCCAAAGCCTAATTCTACTTTCGAAAGACACCTTCTTCGAAATCTATCCCCTGTTGAGGGGGAAAACTTCAACAAATACTTACTACGCCTCCGGCATCAAGTGTCGAAGTGCGAATTCGGGAAAACGGCCGCAGAAATAAATGAAATTTGCATCAAAGATAAAATAATAGACTCGTGGGCTCCAGTCGACTTGAAGAAAAAGCTTCTAGAGAAAGAACAGAGTTTAAAAGAGATAGTAGAAACCTGTCAAATTTATGAACAAATATCCAAACAATCGGGGTCTATGTTTACGAAGTCGGCAGAGGAGTCTGTTCATCGAATTACTGCAAAGTCACGCGGGGCAAAGCAGAACAATGATGAGTGTGGCAGATGTGGCCAAAAGGGACATTTTAGTAACGATCCAAAATGCCCGGCAAAGTCTGCGAAGTGACTGGGGAATACTGCGTAAGAACAAGGCTATGATATTCAATGAACGGGAAGACCACACAACCCAGTTTAAGGCCTATGCGTCAAATAAAGTTCTGGACGTACTTCAAGTTTTCGAAGCACCTATATCGGTAAAGAACAAATTGGAGAAAATCGCTACCTTCTACGTAATAAAGAATGGGTGCCAGTCCTTATTGGGGCGCGATACAGCTGTGCAGCTGGGAGTTTTAAAAGTAGGCCTAGGGGTAAATAGCGTGGAAATTGCACAACCTTTCCCAAAAATGCTAGGAGTTAAGATCAAATTATCAATCGACCCTACCATAAAACCCGTACAACAGCCGATGCGTCGCATACCGATAGCCTTGAAAGAGCAGGTAGAGAAAAAAATTAACCAAATGATTGTTCTCGACATTATCGAGCCGGTTTCAGGGCCCTCTTCATGGATATCTCCAATAGTCATTGTGTATAAGGAAGGGGGAGAAATGAGGTTGTGTATAGATATGAGGCGAGCAAACCAAGCAGTGCTGAGCGAAAATCATCCGCTACCAACGTTTGAGATATTCATGACGAAGCTAAGAGGCGCCAAGTACTTTTCTAGGATCGACTTGAAGTGGGCATACCACCAGCTAAAACTGGATGAATTCAGTCGCGATATTACCACTTTCATTACGCATAAGGGTTTATATAGGTATAAGAGGCTGATGTTTGGAATAAATTCAGCCCCAGAGATCTTCCAGCGAGTCATAGAAAAACTGTTATGCTCTTGCAAAAATGCGTTTAATTATATAGACGATATCATAATATTTGGTAAAACGGAGCCAAAACATGACGAAGCGGTAAAAAGAGTGGTAGACGTGTTTAGAGATAACAATTTAATGATCAACGAGAAGAAGTGCGTTTGGAAGGCACAAAAGCTAAAATTCTTGGGACACCTGTTATCTGAGGAGGGCATAGCACCTGACTCTGATAAGATTGAAACGATTAGGGACTTCCGCCCACCACAGTCGAAGGAAGAGGTAAGGAGCTTCTTGGGTCTCGTGACATACGTGGGGAAATTCCTCCCGGACCTCGCTGATACAACAGAACCGTTGAGAAAATTACTCAAATTAAACCAAAAGTTTATCTGGGATAAAAGCCAACAAGAATCTATTGACAAATTGAAGGAGGGCCTATTAAAACGTACCAAACCTGGCACTCTTTAACACGAAGAAAAGAACTCGTCTAATAGCAGATGCAAGCCCAGTAGCGCTAGGGGCGGTACTTTTACAGTTTGACGATCAGAATGAGCCACATATCATATCGTTTGCGAGCAAAAGCCTATCAGATACGGAAAAGAAATACTCTCAGACCGAGAAGGAGAGCCCTGCACTAGTTTGGGCTGTTGAAAGATACCACTACTACTTAATGGGGCTGCAATTTGAGTTAGTCACCGACCATAAACCACTTGAGACAATTTTTAAGCCCACGTCAAAACCCCCGGCGAGGATAGAGAGATGGCTTCTCAGGTTGCAGTCCTACAAGTTCAAAGTTGTGTACCGTGCTGGTAAAGAAAACATAGCCGACTCGGTGTCTAGACTATCTAAAATCCAACGGACAAGCTCATTTGATGACGGCTACAACCACTCAATCTTCCATATTGTTGAGAATGCGACACCCTCAGCGATGGGAATAAGCGAAATCGCGGCAGAGAGCGCAAAGGACAAAGAGTTAGTAGACACTATAACATGCGTTAAAAATGATCTATGGTCAACCAATAAGGCAAACGTTTATTACCCGTTTCGGTACGAGCTATCAGCTGTTGGTGATATTTTGCTTAGAGGATCTCGCATTGTAATACCCAAGACACTGAGGGAGACAATTTTGAGACTAGCGCACGAGGGACACCCGGGAGAGTCAGCGATGAAGCGTAGGCTACGATCAAAGGTGTGGTGGCCGTTGATAGACAGGGAGGCAGAAAATTTCGTAAAAAGATGTGTCAATTGCTTACTAGTGTCCCAACCTAGTAAACCACCACCAATGCAAAGACATGTGTTCCCAAATGGTCCCTGGCAATGTGTTGCTACCGATCTATTGGGTCCTCTTAACAACGACTACATACTTGTCCTTATTGATTATTATTCCCGCTACCAAGAGGTAAAATTCCTAAAAAAATCACGTCTGAAGCCATTATTTCATGCAAGAGGGGTTTAGTAGATTGGGCATACCTAACTCAATAAGGGCGGATAATGGCAGACAATTCACCAGCTCCGAATTTAAAAGCGTCTGCAATAATCACAACATCACTTTAATTACGACTTCCCCATATTGGCCGCAGGCGAATGGGGAAGTTGACCATATGAACAAGTCGTTAGTAAAGAGGTGAATAATCGCGCACAACAACAAACGAGACTAAAAGAAGGAAATCGAGGAATTCGCATTGATGTACAATGTCACGCCCCACGGTACAACTGGATCCTCACCCTCAGAGCTCATGTTTAATCGTGTCATTCGAGATAAAATCCCAGGTATTCAAGACTTAACAGACGACATGTTGGACTCGGCTGCCCGAGATTATGACATTATTAACAAATGGAAAGGGAAAGAGAAGGCGGACATGAGACGAAGGGCAAAAGAAAGCGACATTGAGGTAGGGGATAAGGTCTTATTAAAGAACGTGGTATTCGCGCACAAACTTATTCCAAACTTCAATCCGACGGAGTACACAGTAAAGGAAAGGAGTGGCAATGAGGTGATAATAACAGCTGGGGAAAAAACGTTAAGAGGAAACATAAAAAGGCTGCCAGCATCCGAAACAGTCTCAGATAACGAAAGTAATCCTACGACTTCAGGACAATCCATGCAGTGCGGTCAACCATCAAAACAAATCTCAACTGACGCCACTTCATCAACGGGAGCGCCGGCGGCAGACCCAGAGGCTTAACAAAGATAAAAGAAAGACGAAAAAAAGGAAGGGATGTAGAGACCCGCACTAGTGTTGTACGAGTGTGGGAGACACAACGATGCAGAGTAACGAACATGAATATGAGTTAGTTGAATATTGAGCGTGAACTTGTAAAGTCGTACCATGGTATAGAGGAGTAGGGAAAGTCCTCCTAAATCATAAAATTGGAACAGCACCTGACCCATTACGCAGCAGTATTAACGAGGCCATGTTTAGTTATTCCGTACTTTTATTGGAATAAAATCCCAACCCGATCTGTTATTTATCGTCTCAAGGGAAATTTGCACACTTCTTCCAGATTCAAATAACTAAATAAACCATCGTAAAGCATTTAACCATGAAATAAACTCAAACAAATTGTTTTGCAAAAACCTTCGTTACGATGGCAAAAATGTAAATATGGCTGTGAATGAGCATAATCTGGACCCCACTATTCGGCATGGTTGCTTATTTGTTCGTAACATTTTTCTGTGGTGAACATTTATTACTGTGGTAAGTTAAAAAGAGGCATAAATTAAAAACTTAATTTTTCATGTATTTGCTCATATTGTTCTCATCTTTAAGAATATATATTAAAATAAAACGATTTTCTTTAGAAAATATATTAAACTTTTATATATAACCAATATTTTTGGGACAACTTTTCCATAAATTTTAAGAAAATAACGCAATGCAACCATTTTCCGGTCAAAAGTCAGCCATCTTGATTAAAAGTCGGCCATCTTGGATTCCAATAGAAACTCAACCCCGGACTACACTTGACGTTTCTACAGTGGCACCTCTCAGCTGTGCCTTTGTTTACATAACATCAGCTGATAGTAACCTTACTCCTCCTCTACCGTGGTCGTACTCTCAATGAACTCAATAAAATATCATATTTCCATTTGCATAGCATTACCGAGAATAATTGTATTTATTATCGAATTGTTTAGAAGTAAACAAGTAGGTGAGGTATTACAGTAACTTTAATGAATATAATTCAAAGTTCAGTCTGATTCCAATATCCAAACCCCCTGGTTTAATTTCTTTAGGGTTAAACTCGGTACTAACTTTTTAAAAACGTTCGAACGCGATCGTGATATAAAATTCGCGTGACCCAAAAGTGCTGACGTAGCGTCGGCATTGAATGAACGGTCACGTTGCACTGCATGTGATGATCGCTGCTCACACACTTTTAATTCCAATAACTAATTTTTAACACAAGTTTCAATTCAGTAGTTAAATGGTAGTTCATAAGTGCGGTTGACAAAAAGGTTGGACTAAGAAGACATAGTCTTCCCCACACGTAGTTAAGTAATAGTGACTAAACGGAAAGAAATTATATAATAAAATAAAATCCTTTAAAAAAAAACTAAAATAAAAAGTATTTTATTAACTTATAGCCCTAAACGAGACAAGCACGGCAACATTGAGCGCTATAAGGCGCGTTTGGTCGCGAAGGGCTGTTCGCAGCAGTTCGGTGTTAATTATGCTGACACATTCTCTCCGGTTTGTCGTTTCGAAACCATAAGGTTAGTTTTGGCGTTGGCTGCAGAATTAAAAATGTTCCTGCACCAAATGGATGTATGCACAGCATACTTAAATAGCGAGCTGAAAGATGTTGTTTATGTGAGGCAGCCGAATGGTTATTGTAGTGGCGATAATCAGCGTAAGGTACTGCGATTAAACAAGGCTATATACGGGCTGAAACAAAGTGGCAGGGAATGGAATTCCAAGCTAGATAGAGCATTGCGTGACATTGGGTTTACTCAGTGTAAGAGTGAACGCTGTCTTTATAAGCAAGACATAAAAGGTAGGTCGACTTCCTAAACGCAGGTTGCAATGCGTATTTACAATGCATATAGTTCCTAAAGTCATACTTGAATTTTCTGGCAACGCCTAATGTTCCTAATTAGTTGGCAACTCAGTTTTAAACGCATCAGATGTTTAAAGCGTGCATCAATTTTATTTGGTATGCAGAACAGACAATGGCAGAGTAAATAATTTTTATTTATTGTAACTAATTTAAATTGTGTTATCATTTCGTTTTATCTTATATTATAGAGAAAAAAAGTGGACACACGAGCGGAAGAAATTATTAATAACAACAAGGCTTCGCCATGAAGCAGAATTTTCCGGCAAAAAAAGAAAGAGAAATACAATTTGGGAGTCGATTTTAAGGGAAATGAGGGACGTTGAGAGCTCGTTTCCATTTTCAAGAGATGAAATAACGAGGTGTTTTCTCAACATAATGGGGACTTATAAGCGTATAAAGAAAAGAAGCAGTACTTCTGGCGAAGCAGCATCAAATTGGGAATATTTTAGTGAAATCGATGAAGTGTTTGGGAGTCGTTCTAGTATTGAAGTGCCACTAGAAATGACCGAGTATTCTATAATTTCATTGGAAAGTCCTTCCACCACAGCAACAATTGACGGAATGGATGTAACACCTACAACATCAGTTAAAAGAAAGAGAAATGACGTAATCGAATTCTTAGAGAAAGAATCCGAAAAGGAAAACGAAGCCATAAATAAGCTTATAAAAATAGAAAGTGAAAGACTTGAAGTTGAAAAAGAAAAACTTAAAGAATTAAAGCAACTACGGGCTTTATTTGAAAACCCAGGACAGTTTATAAATAATATAAATAATTACTATTATATAATTATAAGAAATATATATATATGTTATAGTTTTGAAAGTTCCTATCTTATGAAATAAAATACATTTATGTCCATGTTATTCAAATTGTGTTTTTTATTTTAGAATTGTCGTTTAATTCAACTTGAAAACAACGCTGCAGGGCATTTCGTTTTTGTTGGGCTTCATCCCTTTGCAATGATGGAACACTAACTTCAGATGTTTGGGCCTCCTCTTCGTCCAATTCTATGCAATCAATGTTTTGCTGACCTTCATTGATTATAATCACGTTATGTATTATCATGCACGTTAATACAATAATTTTTGGAATATGAGCGAGCTGTACACCAATAAATTTTAAAATTCTGAACTTTTGTTTTAATATCCCGAACGCCTGTTCAACAAAAACTCGGTTAGTGCTTAAAATAGTGTTAAATTTGCTCTGCTGCGATGTTAAAAAACTATTATCCCGATATGGCACCATGAGAAACGTTTCTAGCGGATAAGCTGCGTCGCCTAAGAAGTGGTGATTTGGTGGAATTTTTAATTCACCGCTTACTAGTGCTCTACGAAATGGGCTCCTTTGCCACACTGATGCGTCATGACATCGTCCGGGACAGCCGACAAAGACGTTCAGAAATTTCATATCGCTGTCAACAATGGCCTATACAAATTGCTTATTATAATTTGACAAGAGATGAGTATACATGTGTAATTACCTGTGCAATGATGGAAAACGTCCCTTTTCTGTTATAGAAACTTATTGCATCATTTTTTGGTTGTGATATGGGAATGTGCGTTCCATCAATGCATCTTAATACAAAAGGAAATATATTGTGGCGACGTTGAGAAAACCCATCAGCGATCTTTTTTTGAGCTGCAGTAGTAGTTGGAAATTTTATTATTGTCGATTTTAGACGACATATAAGTTTGAGGATTTTAATAAATGCTCTATAAGTGGCGCCCATTCCTACATCAAATCTGTCACTAATTTGTCGAAATGATGTATTATTGGCAAGCTTCCAAATTGTCAAATACAATGCCTTTTCCATGGAAACTGCAGTACGACCTGTTGATGATTCGGTCCACATTGGTTCTAGCATAGTCATCAGCCTCTGAAATTGCAGCGAACACGTTTTATGTTATCCATATTTGAAATTCAATTGTGTACTTACCTTGAACGTGCTTCTTCGCATCCGAAAATGGGAATAAAATATATCGTCTTCCATCAATACAATAGATCCACAAAATTTTTTATTTTTCACCACCTCTCTTCTCGTTAAATTCAAAGTCCTTAATAAAAACTGCTGCTTCTTTTTTTTCTTTTCAATTAGTTTTTTTATTAACTTAATATTTGAAGAATTAGCTAAAGCTAAAGCTAATTCTTCAGCATTTGCTAATAAAATTAATGAATAATTTCTTCTCTCGTCCATATTAACTCAAAATTTCGTTATTTGTAATAACAGTCATTATTTGACATATGTTTTATGTATGAGTTTTACGATGACGTTCCTAAACGTCATTTATATGCAAAGCATTTATTTGCAACGCAGAGTTGCGTTGAAAATCAGCTTTGCATTTCATACGCATTTTTTCGAGTTATGCATCGCAACTTGCGTTTAGGAAGTCGGCCATCATCTTTGTTGATACTTGTATATGTTGACGATCTTCTCTTAGCATGCCAGTCAAAGGAAGTGTTGGTTGACGTTAAAGCAAAAATATGTGAAAGGTTTGAGTGCGTCGACAAAGGTTCTCTCCATATGTTTCTTGGTATGCAGATAGAGCGAGATGGTGAATTGGGCGAAATTTTAATTGGGCAGTCACAGTATATAAAAGATTTGTTACGGCAACATCGTATAAGTGAATGCAGACCGGCATATACACCACTAGATGTTGGTTTTCAAGTGGCATGCGACAGCGACGTTTGCAAGAAGGTAGACCAGACATCTTATCAGTCTACAATAGGTCCGCTGATGTGGCTAGCACTTTCGACAAGACCAGATATTTTCCATTCCGTAGCAAAGCTGGTACAGCGTAACAAAGATCCGCATAGTGAGCATCAGGCGAGTATAATGCATATATTGAGGTATTTAGCTGCAACTATAGATATGAAAGTGCATTATCGTGCATGCAATAAACCACTGAAGGGGTATGCAGATGCAGACTATGTTTTTCTTAGCTGGTGGTGCGATTTCCTGGAAATCAGAAAAACAAGATTGTGTTGCTTTGAGTAGCACCGAGGCAGAACATTTGTCTATGTCATCTGCAGTAAAAGAGGCGTTACATATAAGACGCATAATTATAGAAATAGGTTGTGGTGATGTAAGTACGAACATCAACAGTGTTATATGGGGACAACCTTAGTGCTCAGCACCTTGTAAAGAATCCAGTGCACCATGCAAGGACTAAGCATATAGACATCAGGTATCATTTTGTGCGAGATATAGTTGAACGAGGTGAAATCAGATTGGAATACGTATCAACAAACCAGATGATAGCTGACATATTGACGAAGAATTTACCAAAGAAGAAGCACAGCGAGCTTTTGGGGTTATCGAATATGAAATAAGATACAAAGCATTTGTAAGAACATCTGCATTAAGGAGGGCTGTTGAAATGTTACTTGAAAAAGCAACCCTGCTAATGACAATGCATATGTTCAATTTCGAATTCGTGCATAATTACATGCAATATATTGTTTTCCGATTTCATTTTGTTACTTCTCAATAAACTGTTCAATCGTTAAGACGAATACTGCGGCTGCGCGTTTCATTTAAATCCTACATTTGGCACATCTTCATTTTAGAATAGTCAAAATTAATATAATATAATAGCCGAAATTAATATAATTTTTGAAATAATAATTTATTGAAAATTATTTTTTATTTAATTTTTCCCGATTTTGTAAGAAAAACTAAAATTTTTACCATTTTTGGGAAAACAATGGTTCATACTTATAATACAAAATAATCACGCATATGTGACTCAGAGAATGCTTTTTTACATTCTCTGTGTGACTTTGTATATTTTTCTTCAAAGCATTTCTCTTTATTCATTCTCGCATGAATTCAGTCGTTTTACATATGTATTTCATAAGCATTTTCATAAGTTTTACATACATATATTATATAAGCAGTAAGACGATCGAGAGTTTAGTTGTTTGAAGTACTCGCCTGTGTAACCTTCGAAACGCACTTTGCTCTAATGGAAAACGAAAAGATCCAACATCAGAAGTGGGATCTGGCCATCTGCCTCAAACATTAGATGGACTATGACGTACCATGATGGAATTGCATAATAAAAACTTAATTGAACTTGTGCGGGCCATAAAAACAACTGTACCTGATGCGGGGCAAAGCAAATCTGTGCAACTACCCAAATTCAACCCAGGCAAAGCAGGCGCCACACGCTTCATCGTGGTGTACTACTGTTGAAATAATTCTACAAGAAAATGTATTGAAAGGCAGTGCGTTGGTTGTGGCTTTAAGTTCAGCAATGGAGGGAAGCGCTTCGCAATGGCTTTCGCAACTGTGCTGCGATGATATTACTTGGCTTGAGTTTAAAAAATTGTTAAACAACGCTTCAAAACTATAGAAACACCAGCCGCCATGTTTCTTAATATGCTATCAAATCGACCGACTGATAGCGGGAGTCTGGCAGTCCATGCAAGCCGCATGGTTACCGAACTAGCAACGAAATGGCGCCAAATAGAAACTAAAGAGATTGCTGTGTTTATGACCCTTGCGTTGTTGGCAAGCTTCGATAGCCGATTGCAGCGTTTAAGTTTCACATCAAATGTTCGAACCAGAAGTGATTTACAGTCCGACTTAAAAGCGTTCACTTTCAATAAAAGGAAAGTGGTGTTATGGAGCAAAAGTCCGAAATTCATTCATTTGAAATCCTTAACCAATAAAAGAAATTATAAATATGCCAGTTACCAGAGGCGCAAGTGCCCGAGAAACTGAAGGTATATGATGATGATGATGAGGATGTTGGTGCAAGTAGAGAATCTGTTGCGAACTGTGAAGAGAGCGAAAATGAAAATATTGAGAGTGTTGAAGTCACTGAAGAAAGTGAGAATGAAGATGTTGAGAATGTTCAAATCACTAAAGAGAGTGAAGTAAACGAATAAGAATGACAAAATATATGAATGGCTGGCCAAATAAAATGGGAATACTCAGATCATAATGCAAGCACAAGTGCAAATAGTGTATATTAGCCCTGACAGACGAGCAAAATTAATACGCTTTAAGCAACGCTAATGCGCATTGAAATTTTATGGTGACAAGCGGCAGACTTGTGCATTTGGACAGCTGATAGTGACATTTGTTTATTTATTAAAACAAAAAGTGAAATGAAAGTGTGTGAAAAAGTGAAGAATATTGGAAAAATGGATAGCAAACTGTGCGTTGTTTATTTTCTGCCATCTAAAAATATTAAAATTTATTTTTGTTAATATACTTGCACATAATTTAATTTGCGATATAAAAACTGTTTACCTCTGAAGCTGTAAAGGCAGATTTCAAGCGACATCTGTCAAACAATAGCAAAAATCTGTCATTTTTCACCAATGTTGCCTACTAAATTCAGCCAAATGCACGAAATTCTTGTGCATGACAAACTTGCATTCACATGGGTCAAATGCGCAAATAAATGTAAATTAAGCCCGCTAATGCATATTAGCGCTGTCGTCTGTCAGGGCTATAAAGTTAACTGCCATAAGCAGAATAATGCTGGATAAGCAATTAACCAATTAACATCCGGCACGCGCAGTATAAAGTACAGCCAGGCTGACCAACAATAATGCAAGCATTGCAACAATTGCAAATCAACATCCGGCATACGCGGAATAACGCGACACAAGTAAATAAGTCAATAGTGCTAGCATAAGTAATTTTTAAGTTATAAATAATGGATAAATCAAAATTGTAATTAGTCTAAGTAGAACATTTGACAATAAAGGTCATTTTTGACCAAAAAAAAAAATAAGTTTTTTTAGCCGTTTTAATCTAACCGGCAATAATTGGCGCCCGAGCTTAAAAGAGCTTGTTCGCTTCGCGAAAGTCTAAAAGTGCCGTTAAAAAATATAAAAAAAACGCTGCGAAAAAAGACAGTGTTAACCTTTAACTGGTGACAAGCGGTCTCACAGGCCGAGCGGATTAAAGGATAAAAATTAACCAACACATTAAGAGCGTGAAAAGGATAGGAAAAAAAGACTTCCTGGACGCTCCAACGACACCGACAAGGAACAACAGCAAAAAGCCTACAAAAACAGTGTGAGAAGGTGTACCTCAGTACAAACACGGAACAGGACAAATACACACTCATCGGTTAGGAGGATCATCATGAAGCTGTATATACAGTGGCGTGCACAAATGAGTACATAATTCATTTCTTTACTTTTCTGAACGATAAAATAAGAAATAACAAAGAAAATAAAAACAAATATTTTTTCGTTTATTCGTTGTTCCATTCTAAATAAAACAACAAAAAATTCAAAACATAAAGCAACAAATTCATAGAGATAAAAAACCATAACAAAAATAACTCGCATGTACTCAATTTTGCACTTTTCAATAAAGTTGTTAGTGGAGCACTTTTTTAGTACTTTGTCCATAACCCTTTATTTTTTAGTACCATATTAATACGCTTTGGCATGCTTTCAACCAGTTCCTGTATTATTTCTTTTGGTACATTCTGCCACTCTAGCTGTACTCGTGCCCACAGCTCTTCTAGGTTCGATGGAGCTGATTGGTACAACCCCAGCCGTCTTCCCACGATTGACCATAAATTCTCAATCGGGTTGAGGTCGGGGCTTTGGGCTGGCCAATTCATCAGATGATTCAACATCAGATTGCTCACTCAACCATATTTTCACTATTTTCGCAGTATGCTTTGGGTCGCCATCCTGCTGAAACACGACTTCTTCTTCAGGATAGGCACACTTGTCAACGAACTCGGGTAGATGAGTCTGCAAAATGGTGAGGTAGTCTTCCTTCTTCATTATACCTTCAATTCTGTGTAATAGCCCAATATGCCACCAAGTAAAGCATCCCCAAACCATGATGTTTCCACCACCATGCTTCACAGTTTGCTTGACGTGGTGGCGTTGAATGGTATCACCAGGACGACGCCAGCAGTACTGCTTACCGTCCGATTGGAAACGATTACATTTTGATTCATCTGACCAAATAACTCGTTGCCAGTCATTTATCGTCCAATTTTTATGCTCTCTTGCAAATTTCATTCGAGCCTTTTGGTTCTTTTTGGATAATGCAGGTTTATTTTTTTTAACGGCTGAAATATAGCCAATGTTGTGGAGCGCTCGTCGTGCTGTCCATTCACTAACGTGCTTATTTTTGGCAACTAAAGTATTTTTCGGTGTAATGGTCTTGTTCTGCCTCATTTCTGCCATCATAAGACGTGCATCCGCGTCGGTCAACAGTTTGCGGCGGCCTTTGGTTTGCTCTTTGGGAGCAGTATGTCGTCTTTTTTGAACGCAAATCACCACAGATTGACTAATATTTAACTCCTTGGCTATTTCCCGATATGAAGCACCATTATTTGTTAAGAAAACTACATTATTCTCCACATCACGCGATAACTTTTTCATTTTTTTTTAATACAGAATATTATTGCGGTACACTTGATATCGGGTGATTTTTTAAGAGCTTGATAACTTTTTTAAAAAAAAAAACGCATAAAATTTGCAAAATCTCATCGGTTCTTTATTTGAAACGTTAGATTGGTTCATGACATTTACTTTTTGAAGATAATTTCATTTAAATGTTGACCGCGGCTGCGTCTTGGGTGGTCCATTCGGAAAGTCCAATTTTGGGCAACTTTTTCGAGCATTTCGGCCGGAATAGCCCGAATTTCTTCGGAAATGTTGTCTTCCAAAGCTGGAATAGTTGCTGGCTTATTTCTGTAGACTTTAGACTTGACGTAGCCCCACAAAAAATAGTCTAAAGGCGTTAAATCGCATGATCTTGGTGGCCAACTTACGGGTCCATTTCTTGAGATGAATTGTTCTCCGAAGTTTTCCCTCAAAATGGCCATAGAATCGCGAGCTGTGTGGCATGTAGCGCCATCTTGTTGAAACCACATGTCAACCAAGTTCAGTTCTTCCATTTTTGGCAACAAAAAGTTTGTTAGCATCTTGGTTGACATGTGGTTTCAACAAGATGGCGCTACATGCCACACAGCTCGCGATTCTATGGCCATTTTGAGGGAAAACTTCGGAGAACAATTCATCTCAAGAAATGGACCCGTAAGTTGGCCACCAAGATCATGCGATTTAACGCCTTTAGACTATTTTTGTGGGGCTACGTCAAGTTTAAAGTCTACAGAAATAAGCCAGCAACTATTCCAGCTTTGGAAGACAACATTTCCGAAGAAATTCGGGCTATTCCGGCCGAAATGCTCGAAAAAGTTGCCCAAACTTGGCTTTCCGAATGGACCACCTAAGACGCAGCCGCGGTCAACATTTAAATGAAATTATCTTCAAAAAGTAAATGTCATGAACCAATCTAACGTTTCAAATAAAGAACCGATGAGATTTTGCAAATTTTATGCGTTTTTTTTTTAAAAAAGTTATCAAGCTCTTAAAAAATCACCCGATATAACACTTTATTTATTATTAATCACACGTTTTTACACATAAATTTGCATTACTGGTCGTAGACGATAGCAAACAATTCAAAACTAACGGTGTAAACTGGCTTTATGCTGAGTACATACAAAAGTGCAAAATTGAGTACATGGGAGTTAATTTTGTTATGGTTTTTTATCTCTATGAATTTGTTGCTTTATGTTTTGAATTTTTTGTTGTTTTGTTCAGAATGGAACAACGAATAAACGAAAAAATATCTGTTATTATTTTCTTTGTATTACTTATTTTATCGTTCAGAAAAGTAAAGAAATGAATTATGTACTCATTTGTGCACGCCACTGTAGGTGTAAGTAGCATAAGAAATATAATTAGTAATAAAAAAAACAGAAAGGAAAAAATTGCAGAAAAAGTTTAAAAAAATTGTTCTTAGTAATAAATTTATTTAAGTGAAAGGAAAATTTTATTAGCTATAGTGTAAGTAAATATAAATAACCAAAAAAATAAAATACGTCTTGTACAGCCAATAACATAAACTAAACTGAAAATAATATTGCTTAACTCTGCGATTCCGTAGCCAACTCAGGAGTTGACCGAACCCTCCAGGGTGAAAAAGCCCCCTTCCTAGAAGGGATAACAAAAAATATAAATATTCAAACTAAAATAGTGGTATAAAATTAAAAAAAATTAAAAATGGCAAATTTAAACAATCTAATTAGACCCCCCGTACTTGGGATTAATCCTCCTGCTGCATCAACAGCACCGTCAGGCCCTAATAACACAATTCCGCCAGAATTGGCGAACATGAAAAAAAACATGGTAACTTTAGCAATAGAGGCAAGTGTACCTAATGTAGTACATAATATTCTTAATAATAAAATAAACCCGGTCATTACGGACCAAACAATAGACGAACAATTCCAAAACAACATGAACGAAATGGAAAAGATTCCAGACGTTGTGAGATCCCTAAGAGAATTTTCAGGAAATGTCTCAGAATTTAGTTCCTGGAAAAAAAGTGTTGAACGCATTTTAAGAATCTACGAACCCTCTAAAGGGACACCTAAATATTTCGGCATTTTAAATGTCATCAGAAATAAGATAGTTGGAAAGGCAGATATAGCCTTAGAATCCTACAACACCCCCCTAGATTGGACAGCAATCTCCCGCTGCTTGACCACTCACTACGCAGACAAACGGGACATACGCACTCTAGAGTACCAAATGACATGTCTCATACAAGGACGAATGACAATTAACGACCAAAAGGTATATGGACACTTATCTTTAATACTGATAGATAGGAGAAGAAGCAGTCCACTTGTTAACGGAGAATTACCGCGCTAAAGCCCTCGATACTTTTATAAGAGGACTTTCTGGTGATCTTCCCCGGCTACTTGGCATTAAAGAACCAAAAAGCCTACCCGAAGCTCTCCATCTTTGTCTCAAATTAGAAAACCAAAGCTTCAGAGCTTCTCATGCTAATAACCAAACCTTTATCACACTATCAACTTCTCGTCAACAACTCACAAATCAGCAACAGCCACGACAGCAATCCACCCAACCCAGATATCATCAACCATTAAACCCTCAAACTACATTCAAATTTTATCCTGAACTAGCTTATCTACCAAATCCCTTGACATATTCCAACCCACAAAACTACCATAGCAACCAACTAAACCTTAATCACCCTAACATCCAACAACATTCAAATCGGAATCCAAATCAATTTAGTCAACAATATCGACAACAAAACCAGAATCTATATAGTCCACAGCAAAACATTGCTCCTCCCAGACCCCCTAAACCACCTCAACCGATGGACGTAGATGAGAGTATAAGGACAAGAGCCGTTAATTACGCAAATCGGCCAAAACCCCAAGAATTCGGTAAAAGACCATCAAACGCTTCAATGATACATAACCCCCCACAACAAGCAAAGAAACTTTCACATAAATTCTAACGAACCCCCAGACGATCAAGGACTTACGATCAATCTTATGCTTATCCGGATATTATAGAAGATTTATCAAGGATTACGCCAAATTGGCCAAGCCACTTGCATCCCTTCTTAGAGGTGAGGAAGGAAGAATGTCGAAAGGAACCTCGAAAAAAATCCAAATAAATCTAAATGAGGAAGCTAAATCTGCATTCAACAAAATTAAATCCACACTGACATCAAAAGACGTAATTTTACAATATCCTGATTACAAGAAAGAATTTGACCTAACTACTGACGCCTCAAAGTATGCCATAGGCGCCGTTTTAGAGCAAAATGGCAAACCAATCAACTTTATATCAAGAACATTGAACAAGGCCGAAGAAAATTATGCAGTCAACGAAAAAGAAATGCTTGCCATTATATGGGCACTGAACTCATTTAGAAACTATCTATACGGTACAGCAAAAGTTGTAATACATACAGACCACCAACCACTTACATATGCTCTCAGTAATAAAAATAATAACTCCAAACTAAAGCGATGGAAAGCCATACTAGAAGAATACAACTATGAATTAAAATACAAACCTGGGAAAGCCAATGTAGTTGCAGATACATTATCCAGGCCTTTTGAAGTAAACTCCCTATCAGTCGCTACACATTCCGACGAAAGCTCATCACACATCGAAGGACCCATAAATGCACTCAAAAACCAAATTTGGATCTCGTTAGCAGACGAAGACAGCTATGTACCAGTTTAAAATACCATTTCCGACCTACCATAGACATATAATCACCAAACCCAACTTTTCAACAGAGAATTTAACTTCACTATTGAAACGATACCTTAACCCCTCAGTGATAAATGGTATATTTACCTCTGAAGGAATAATAGGGAAAATCCAAGAAATTTACCCACTTCACTTTGGTAATTATAAAATTCGTTACACCCAAACAGAAGTAAAAGACATAACAAGCGAGGATGCACAAAACGAGCAAATACTAAACGAACACAAGCGAGCACATAGGAATAGAGACGAAAATAAAAAACAACTAATTCAAAGATGTTACTTTCCAAAGATGAAAGCAAAAATAGTGTAGAGTCTGCAAGGAAAACAAGTATGATCGCAACCCTAATAAACCGCAACTATTAGAAACCCCAATACCTCAATACCCTGGAGAAATTGTGCATATAGATATTTACAGTACGGAAAAAAAATTAGTTCTAACAGCAGTTGATAAATTCTCCAAATATGCTCAAGTTAAAATAATAGAGTAAAAATCAATAGAAGATATCAGAGAGCCTTTACCACAAATACTTTTCGCTTTTGGTATACCCAAAACAATAGTTATCGACAACGAGAAATCCTTAAATTCAGCTTCCATACAATTTATGGTCGAAGACCAACTCGGTATTAAAATTTTTAAAACTCCCCCATACACAAGCACAGTTAACGGACAAGTAGAAAGATTTCACTCTACCCTGTCTGAAATTATGCGCTGCCTTCAAACGGAACGCACACATCGCTCATTCCAAGAACTCTTAGATCAATGTACATACGAGGAAATTGTAAGTTCCATTTGGCCAAATGAGCTTCAGCGAACTACACCCGCATACAACCCTACATAGAGCCGCAACATCGGCACCCCACATTCATCATTTCACCACACAAATTCCACAACATTTCCACACATAACATCCACAATGTCACCGCTACAGCAGATCTAGCAGCTGACCGGCACCCACGCCAAAAAGCTAAAAAAGGAATAACGGGCGGCGAGCCGGCCCTTTTTTCAACGTCACGCTCAAGCAAGTAACAACGCGCGCTCGACCTCATTTGTTTCTTCGCTCAACCTCATTTTTTCATCGTTCGACCGCATTTTTTTCATCGCTCGACCTCATTGGTTTCATCGCTCGACATCAGTTTGTTTCATAAAGAAATCGTATCAAAATTGTATTTATCATAAAAAACCAGAAGCCTTGAATTGAAGTTGTGATTTCTGATTTTTCTCAATAAATACTCCCGGTTTATTCCTTCGTTGGAAAACAAGAAAAAAAGGTAGTTTTACGGTTTAAGGTATTGAGCTAGTGTGTGACGTGACTATGGTCCTTCGAGCCCTAGTGAAAAGCACTATGGGAAATTAGCAAAAAGTTTAATAAATAATAAAGCAGCTAAACAATAAACTACAAAAATACATACATACAAGTGTGAGGTACATGTGAAACAAGAAGTTATTAAAGCTAAAACAAAGTTAAATAAGTGCAAATCCAAAAGTATATAACGGCTATATACATAACACATAACACATAAAATAAAAGAAAAACAAAAACCGGAGCGGGAGCGGGAAAAAACAGAAACAAAACAACAAAATTACCAACCGCGCGGGCGCGAAAACAAAACCAAAGCAACAAAATTACTAACGGCGCGGGCGCGAAAAGTTACACAAAAGAGAACAGGAACAGGAGGGAGGAAATAAGCGTAATTAGTGGGAATCGCCAACGCAGAGCCCTGCACATACATACATAAGTATTCAAAACCCCTGGAGGAAATCTATGTGAGTGGTATCGTTTTCATATAACTATATACTGCTTATTATATGTATGTATGTTGCTATGTATGCATGTTCAAATGCGATTTTATGCGTATATATAGATAAAATCCGTAATTTACTGCTGCAATTTCGGTAATTTACGGGAAAACTGAAAATTCCGCTATCACGAAAAAAAAAACAGTTTAGTATAATACAAGTTAACACAACACTTGTTACTCAAGTATCGACTTACAACTTCCGGCACGTGTGACCGAAATGCACCAGAAAGTGCATGGCTGTTGTGCAGCATAAGATTCGTGGAAGCGAATCACGCCACTTATAATTATTAAAGTTAGAATTAAGCATAAATATTGTAATTCGGTTAAGCTAACTTCAGTTTGTAAAACTCAATAAAGATACGCGGTAGCGCTGCCCGAATGCAGCTCCGTGAAAAATTATATTTTTTTGGTTTTCAATTAATCAAAAGATTAACTTACATACATATATGTACATATGCACACATATATATATATATATGTAAGAAATTATTAGCACATAAGTCGGTGTTCGGATCGGAATGCTTACGCAGCATTAAGAAATTATTAGCACATAAGTCGGTGTTCGGATCGGAATGCTTACGCAGCATTGCGCGCTAGCCGTTGTGAGCCACGAGCCACATATGCGAATTCAGTGTAACGTTGCGAGTCTTAGAGGACACATCGTTGTAACTCGAATAAGAAAATTAATTTGTTAAAAAAAAAGGGACAAAAAAACAATAGTGAATAATTAACATTGAATGTTGTTTTTTTGTTATTTATTTTCTATATTGTTATTTTAGTCTAAGTATAATTAAGTTTGTATAAAATAATAAAAATTTTGTTATTTACAGAAAAACAATTCTTGTAGTTATCACTACATATTATATATATATACAAAAAAAAAGAGATATATACATATGTATACATACACTGAAGAGCAAAACTGGAACAATAATTACATAAATGAACTTTGATGTACTGTTTTGCATAGATGGGTGATTTATTTTATTATTTTATTTAATATCTCGTTTTTAGGTGGGTTGAGTTATCCTGTGACTAAAAAAAATGCAAGAAATTATGTGGCAAGGCCTAAAAAAAAATAAAAAGTATGGCAAAACTACATTGTTCCAGTTTTGCACCCACTAAGTAAACATTGCAATTTAATATTTAAATTGAAATTTCTGACACAAATTTTTAATCCTTTATTGTGTTACGGTAAAATTCGTTTACAATGCGTGCTATAAGTGAAGAAATTAAAAAAAAAGTTGAAAGATATTTCTCCGCTGGGCAATCTGCCCGCGATATTGGCAAGGAGCTCAAAATCAGCCATACAACGGTTTTGCGAATAGGAAAGAATAGCAACCTGGAAAGGCTAACATGCAATAAGGGCGGGAGACCCAAAAAAATTCAAATTCGTGAAGCTAGACATGTTGGACGACTTCTTTTATCCAACAAATTGGCTACCCCAAAGCAAGGACTACCGCTTTTAACGCAAAATGTTAGTGTCTGGACAATGCGTCGGGCGTTGAAAGAGGCTGGTTACAAAGCGAAAGAGAAGAAGAAGAAACCCGCTTTGACACAAAAAAATGTTTTTGCCCGAAAGGATTTCCTGACACGTCACGAATACTGGACGTTTGATGACTGGAAACGAGTAATTGTAAATGTTAATAATTTGTGGGCAGTATTTAATTTTTTGAACTTCTTTAAGGTAATTTGGTCAGACGAGACCAAAATTAACCGATTCCAGTCAGATGGTCGCTCTTGGTACTGGTCAAACACCTCAGGACCACTTCAACCTCATCAAGTAAAGCAAACTATAAAGTTTGGAGGTGGGTGTTTAATGATTTGGGGGTGTATTACGCCGTATGGAGTTGGTCCTATTGTGAAAATCGATGGGAAGATGAAAAAGGAACAATATCTGGACATTTTGAAAACAAATTTGCCGATCGCTATGGATATGGTTCGCTTGCGAGAGAACCGGATTATATTTCAACAGGACAATGATCCTAAGCACTCTTCGAAATTAGTGCAAAATTGGTTGAAATCGCAAAGTTTTTCAACAATGAGGTGGCCTGCGCAAAGCCCAGATATGAACCCCATAGAGAACTTATGGAGTTATCTGAAACGGCAACTGGCAAATTACCAGAATCCACCAAAAGGCATGCAGGAGCTTTGGGAGCGCGTCGAGGACGAGTGGTACTCAATTTCGCCAAATTTCTTACAAAAATTGTATGAGAGCATGCCTCGAAGACTGAATGCGTTAAAAAAAGTGAAAGGATTGTGGACAGACTACTAAAAAAAAAGGAGAAAATATAATTTTTTGTATGGGTGCAAAAGTGGAACAATGGAGTTTTGCCACATTTTTGTTATTTTTTTTTGTTTCATGAGTGAATTTGTCATATTTTTTTTAGTCACAGGATAATTCAACCCACCTAAAAACGAGATATTAAATAAAATAATAAAACAAATCATCCATCTATGCAATACAGTACATCAAAGTTCATTTATGTAATTATTGTTCCAGTTTTGCTCTTCAGTGTTGGGGCAAATTTTCATAAATAATACATATGTACATATTTACATTGCTTAAGTACATGCATACTTACACGCATAAACTTTCACACATTTCCTTTTAAAATATGCGTTTCCAACTATATTAAAAAAAAATACCAAAAATGATTGCAGACGAAAAAAGCCCATGTACACCGGCAGAAGCTATTTCTTATACAAAATTCATTGCAGAGAGTGACAGTTTGATACGATACTGCACTCGATTCTCATCTTCACCGATTCAAGACAATTCGGAATCGGTATTAGAAATCAAAAAAGACAATTTAGATAATTTTTGGGCGCGTCTCCAAGCCGCATATGACGCAATCGTAGAATCTGATGATTCAGATCTACCAGAAAATTTCAAATCCTCGGCTTACGCCAAATATGAAAATTGCTTAGACCAATTTGAAGAAACGAAAGCAATGATTACTGATCAATTGAAATTAATTAAAGCAATTGCACCTACTCCACTTCCGCGAGTAGAGATGCCACAAGTACAAAGTCAAGAGGCAAGTTCAGGCATCCACCTCAAGGTACTCGCATGTGACACAGAAATTTTTCATGGGGGTTATGAACAATGGCCGTCTTTCCGGGACATGTTCACAGCCGTTTGCATAAACCACCCTAAATTATCTAATGCACAAAAATTGTATCACCTCCGATACAAAACGAAAGGTCAAGCTGGCGTCATAGTAAAACAGTTCGCATTAAATGACGACAATTTTAATATGGCTTGGGAAGCTTTAAAATCAAGATACGAGAATGAACGAATATTGGTCGATAAACAGATAACAATTTTAATGAACTTGCCAAAGATTCAAAAGGAAATCAGTGAAGAATTTATCAAACTTCAATTCACTGTTTCCAATTGTTTGTCGATTTTATCGACCCAAAACATTCCCACAGACAACTGGGACCCTATACTGGTAAACATATGCACAGCAGCATTACCAGAAAAGTCTTTATTATTGTGGGAGCAATCGCTCTCATCACGGAAAAAGTGCCCAACGTGGCAACAAATGAAAGATTTTCTCACTACCCAGTACGAAATCGCCGAAAGGGTAGACAAAAAAATAACCAAACCAAAAGGTATTCAAAACGACCTCAATAGAAGCTTCCACAGGCCCCAAGCCAGTAGCAACAACAATTAAAATAGAAGCTTCTTTAAAAATCAAACGTTCACATCCGAACAATACAAACAAACGTCATGCGAACTATGCAAAGGGCATAAACTTAAATCTTGCGAGAAATTTCAAAAATTAAATATCATTGACCGAAACAATTCTGTAAAGTCAAAAAGACTGTGCATAAACTGCTTATCACATGCTCACATGCTTAAAGATTGTGAAAGCAAATTTAATTGCGTTTATTGTCACAAACGACACCATTCGATGCTTCACGTAAATAATTTTTCCAGCTCACCCCCAAACAGCGCCAATATCAAAAGAGCCACCGGTTTAGTTACAACAACG